>NC_057728.1:67705369-67720294 GCF_004010195.1 Chiloscyllium plagiosum | reverse complement strand
CTGCAACAGCCACTCCTGTCCCTGTTCTACCCATGTCTCCGTAATAGCCACAACATCGAAGTCCCAGGTACCAACCCACGCTGCAAGTTCACCTACCTTATTTCGCATACTTCTTGCATTGAAGTATACACACTTCAAGCCACTTTCCTGTTTACAGGCACCCTCCTTTGAAATTGATGCCATGTTCCTAACCTCCCTACACTCCAGGTCCTGCACCCTAAAGCTACAGTCTGGGTTCCCATGCCCCTGCAGAGTTAGTTTAAACCCCCCCACCCCCAAGAGCACTAGCAAACCTCCCACCAAGATTTGGCAGGAATTTGTTCGGCAGGAATTTGACCCAGAGATATACACATTGTTGTTAGGCAGGAATTTGACCCAGGGACACTGATATTGTTCAATATCAGAATGTTGAAAGGTAGGTGGTGCTTGCAGGCGGTGGTGTTCCCTTGTATCTATTACCCTTGTTCTTCTTTGTGATCATGGTCGTGGATTTGCAAGGTGCAGTTTAAGGAACCTCAGTAAGCTATTACAGGCAATAGACGGTATGCATTGCTAAACCAGTGGTGAAAGGAAAAAATGTTCAAGGTGTTAGATGGGATGCCAATCAAGTAGGTTGCTCTGTGCTGGACAGTATTAAGCTGCTTGACTATTCTCGGAGCTGCATTCATCCAGACAAGTGAAGAATATTCTATCAAACTATTGACTTGTGCCTTGTAGGTGGTGGACAAGCTTTTAGGAGTAAGTTACTCACCACAGAATTCTGAGCCTCTGATGGCTTGTCGCCACAACATTTATGTGGCTAGTCCAGTTCGGTTTCTGGTAAATTGTAACATCCAGATGTTGACAGTGCAGGATTCAGTGACAGTGATGTCACTGAAAGTCAAGGATGATAGTTAGATTCTCTCTTGTTGAAGGTCATTGCCCCTGAAATGTTACTTTGCACTTAATAGAACAAGCCTGCATGTTGTTCAGGACTTGCTGCATTTGGACATTGACTGCTTCAGTGTCTGAGGAGTTTTAAATGGTGCTGAACAATGTACAGTCATCAGCAGACATCCCTGCTTTTGACATTACAATGGAGGGAAGGTCAAGTTAGTTGGAATTTGTGAAGGTATCCTCAGGCTGAGATGATTCACCTCCAACAACCACAACTATCTTCCCTAGTTAAAGGTATGATTCCAACCAACACAGATTTCTCTCCTTGGTTCCATGTTTGACAAGAGTCTGTGAGCAAGTTATTTTTAAAGTGAACATCACTTGATAACTCCTCCCATCACTGAGAACAAACTGAAGAACCTCTTGCCTTCTGTGAACAGGACATACCTGGGCAATTTTCCGCATTTGTACTGGAACAGTTTAGCGAGATGTATGGCTAGTTCCGAAGCTTAAGTCTTTATTACCATTGCCAGAATATTGTCAGGGCCCACAGCCTTTACAGTATCAACTGTTTCTTTATACCATATGGAGTAAGACAGCATCCGAGGAGCAGGAGAAACGATGTTTCGGGCACAAGCCCTTCTTCAGGATTCCTGAAGAAGGGCTTATGTCCGAAACGTCGATTCTCCTGCTCCTTGGATGCTGCCTGGCCTGCTGTGTTTTTCCAGCGTCACATTTTTCAACTTTGGACTCCAGCATCTGCAGTCCTCACTTTCACCATATGGAGTAAACTGAATTGCTTAAAGATTGGCATCTGAGATGCTGGGGACCTTGGGAAAGGCTGAGGTGGATCACTCACTCAACGCTTCTGGCTGAAGATGGATGCAAACATTTCAGCCTTGCCTTATGCACTGAAGTCCTGGGCTCTCCCATCATAGAGGAGCCTTCAGGGAGTTGTTTAATTATTCATGTCTCTGATATAGCGGGACTGGAGAGCCTAGATTGGTTTGCTGGTTGCAGGACCTCTTAGTTCTTGTCATTGGCATGCTGCTTGGCATGCATTTAGTACGGTTTTGTTGCTTTTACAGTTTAACATCTCAATTTTAATATGTCTGCTGTGGCTTCTGACTTGCCTTTATACATTCTTCATTTGTAATGATCTCCCTGCAAACTGTGGTTGAATACAATACAGCAGCTGCTGATGGCCCACACTGCCACATGAATGCCAGTTTTGAGATTTTTGAAATCTGTACTATTTACCAAAGCAGTGCTACACAACATCCTCAACTTGATAGTGGGTCTTTGTCCCCACAAGGAATGCGTTCTGACAGACTCCGCACTTATCCTTATCGATAGGAGACAGGCTTTGGAGAGTCATGAGATGAGTTATTTGACAATAGACAATAAGTGCAGGAGTCGGCCATTCGGCCCTTTAAGCCAGCATCACCATTCATTATGTTCATGGCTGATCATCCACAATCAGTGTCCTGTAGGATTCGCTGCAGAATTCCCAACCTCTGACCTACTCTAGTGACCAAAGTAATAATTTGACTGGTCTAGTTTTTCTGGTCAACGGTAATTCCCAAAATGTTGATAATGGGGCATTCAGTAATAGTAACACCGCTGAATGTCAAAGGGCAATGATTAGATTGTCTCTTATTGGAGATTGTCATTGCTTGGCACTAGTGACGTGCAAATGTAACTTACCACTTTTCAGCTCAAGCCTGCTGAACTTGAACTGCTTCGGTATCAGAGGAGTCATTAAAGGTGACAAACATTGTATAATCAGCAGTGAACGTCCCCATTCTGACCTTATGATGGAGGGAAGGTCATTTATGAAGCAGTTGAAGATGGTTGGGCTTGGGGCACTACCCTAAGGAACTAGGGTAAGCTCTAGTGGCATAGTTGTAGTGTTCTTACCTCTCAGCTAGAAGGCCCAAGCTCAAGTCTAATCTGCACCAGAGGTGTAAATTAATGACTGTCTGTGTGGAGTTTGCACATTCTCCCAGTGTCTGTGTGGGTTTCCTCTGGGTGCTCTGGTTTCCTCCCACAGTCCAAAGATGTGCAGGTCAGGTGAATTGGCCATGCTAAATTGCCCATAGTGCTTGATGCATTAGTCAGAGGGAAATGGGTCTGGGTAGGTTATTCTTCGGAGGTTGATGTGGACTGGTTGGGCCGAAGAGCCTGTTTTCACACTGTAAGGAATCTAATCTAATCTAATAATCTCTGTGCCAGCATAGAGTACCCCACCTCAATTGCCATTGGCTTCAGTTTTTCAACAGTTCCTTGATGCCATGTTCGTTCAAATGAGGCCTTAATGTCAAGGAAGGATGTTGTTAAATTTCAAAGGGTTCAAAAACAATCTACAAGGTTTTTGCTGGGACTGGAGGGGTTGCATTATAAAGGGAAGACCTTTTAGAATGGAGATAAGGAGAAACTTCTTTAGCCAGAGTTGTGAATCTATGGAATTCATTCCCACAGAAGGCTGTGGAAGTCAGGTTAGTGAGTGCATTTAAGACTGAGATAGATAGGTTCTTGAGTGTCAAGGGGATCAAGAGTTGGGGGAGAGAGCGGGAGAATGGGGTCGAGAAACGTATCAGCCATGATTGAATGACAGAGCAGACTCAATGGGATGAATGGCCTAGTTTCTGTTCCTGTCTCTTATGAACTGACATCTGTGAAGAGCAATCAGAGCTAACGTTTCAGATCCGGTGACCCTCCCTCAAAACTGATAGTAGTTAGGTAAACATTGGTTTATATGCAGAATACAGGTTGGGGGAAGGGTTAGGACTAAATGATAGGTGGGGATAGAGCCCAAAGAGAGAGAAGACAGTTGGGGGGTGCTACTCTTCAGAGGGTCGGTGTGGACTTATTGGGCCAAAGGGCCTGTTTCCACACTGTAGGGAATCCAATCTAATCACAAGTATAGAGTGGATGATCCTATGTGCCTTTTGCGGGTGGCACGGTGGCTCAGTGGTTAGCACTGCTGCTTCACAGCACCAGGGTCCCAAGTTCGATTCCAGCCTTGGGCGACTGTCTGTGTGGAATTTGCACATACTCCCCATGTCTGTGTGGGTTTCCTCCGGGTGCTCTGGTTTCCTCCCACAGTCTAAAGCTGTGCAGGTCAGGTGAACTGGCCATGCTAAATTGCCCATAGTGTTAGGTGCATTTTTTTTTTTCTTTTTTCTCTTTTTTTAACTCCTGTTCTTTTTAACCCTCACACTACCACCTAACTGCAGTACTGCTTATTTTTTCCCCAGCACCCATGGTGTGTGTGTGCAGGTGTGAGACACAGTGAGAGACACAAGGTGTACGAATCTTTATTCAATTTCCACCACCAGAAAGATAGGAAAACACTCGAGTGGCCAGTGACAAGCACTGTCTTTCACATCAAAGGGCAGTGCTGTGTGATCAAAACAGTGAAGGGGAGGGTAGGGACTAAATCAAAATAGAGTTGGAGGAGGAAATAATGCACTCCACTCCCTGCGGCGCCCACCTCTCCCTGAACAACTCCAGGGTGTTGGTGGACACCGAGTGCTCCTTCTCCAAGGACACCCGGGCCCTAACGTAACCGCGGAAGAGGGGCAGGCAGTTGGCCCTAACGACCCCCATGGGTCTGGATAGGTTACACTTTGGAGGGTCGGTGTGGACTTGTTGGGCCGAAGGACCTGTTTCCACACTGTAGAGAATCTAAAACTCTCCCATGCTCTTGCCCCCAACCCGATACACTAGATCTTGTTATTACATAGTCTGCCATTACACAATACCTACTGTTAGCCACCAACAGTCTCCATTAAAAGCTATTCATTTTCTCAGCCAAATCGTTTTCCACTTTTTTGTCTGTCCAACTGTTCTTCTCCATCTTTGGGCTCTATCCCCACCAATTGTTTATTTCTTATCTCCTCCCCCACTCTACTTTCTGCATATAAACTGACATTTTCCTGGCTCCCATCAGTCCTGAGGAAGGGTCACCAAACCCAAAATGTTAACTCAGACTACTCTTCACAAATACTGCCAGACCTGCTGAGCTTTTCCAGCTTCTTGTTCTTGTTTCTCATTTTCAGCATCTGCAGTTCTTTCAGTTTTTATTGAGGATTATCAGATTAGCCATGAACTCGTTAATTGGTGGAGTGCACACAATGTGCTGAATGGCCTATTGTGTGCTTTGTGAACGTAGTAGGTTTTAAGACACTCAACAATGGTTTCATAGTATCCTAAGGAAACCGTTTAATTTAATTCAAATGTTACTATCTGCTATGATAATTTTTAAACCCATGTCCCCAGAATATTAGCCTGGAGCGCTGAAACGTTTGTCCAGTGACAACACCACTCTGCCCTTGTCCACTCCTCCCAGTAGCAGTACATATTAAATTAGTTTTCAATTATGCACTTCAAAACAGATGAAATCTTCAACACACAATAATTACCTCAAAACGATGCCACGCTACTCACCCAGTGTCCTTCTAGAGTCGCCAAAACCTCTGATCCCAATTTGAGTTTTCCAAATATCTGATTAACATTGTTGCTGTTGCCTAAAAATGGCTGGGGACATGACAATTATTGACAATAAAGCATTAGATGTGAGAAAATACAAGAAAAACTTTACAATATTTTGGTGTGCAGGCAGTTTTCAGTTAAAACTAAGATAAAAGTACCCAGTTAATCTTTGTAGTACTGAGTTTGAAGATATTAGGAGGAAGGTATAAAGGAGACATCAGAGGTAGGTTCTTTATGCAGAGAGTTGTGAATACATGGAATGCGTTGCCAGATGACGTGGTGGAAGTGAAGTCATTTGGTGACATTTAAGCTACTGCTGGACATGCACATGGATAGCAGTGAGTTGAGGGGTGCGTAGGTTAAGTTACTATATTGTACATTAGGATTAAATCTCGGCACAACATCGTGGGCCTAAGGGCCTGTTCTGTGCTGTACCTTTCTATGTTCTAAAATAATCCTAATCTACTCAACCTCTCTTCATAGCTAGTGCCCTCCTGGTGAACTTCCTCAGCACCCTCTCCAAAGCATCCATATCCATTTGGTAATGTGGTGACCAGAACTGTACACAGTATTCCAAATGTAGCCAAACCAAAGTCCTATATTACTGTAACATGACCTGCCAACTCTTGTATTCAATACTCCATCCTGTGAAGGAAAGCATGCCAAATGCCTTCTTGACAACTCTATCAGTCTGCGTTGTCACCTTCAGGGTACAACGGACCTGAACACCCAGATCTCTCTGTATATCAATTTTCCTCAGCGCTTTTCCATTTACTGTACAGTTCGCTCTTAAATTGGATCTTCCAAAATGTATCACGTTGCATTTGCCCAGGTTAAACTCCAGCTGCCATTTCTCTTTCCCCACTTTCCAATCTATCTATATTCTGCTGCATTCTCTGACAGTCCACTTCACTATTTGATACTCCACCAATATTAGTGTCATCTGCAAACTTGCTAATCAGACCACCTATACCTTCCACCAGGTCATTTATGTATATCACAGACAAAAGTGGTCCCAACATGGATACCTGTGGAAAACCACTGATCACAGTTCTCCATTTTTAGGAACTCCCTTCCACTACTACTCTCTGTCTCCTGCTACCCAGCCAGTTCTCTATCTTCTGCAGCTGTACAGGGACCTGATGAGACCACACCTGGAGCACTGTGTGCAGTTCTGGTCTCCAAATTTGAGGAAAGACATTCTGGCTATTGAGGGAGTGCAGCGTAGGTTCACGAGGTCAATTCCTGGAATAGCGGGACTACCTTACGCTGAAAGACTGAAGCGACTGGGCTTGTATACCCTTGAGTTTAGAAGACTGAGAGGGGAAAGGATAGTGGAATCAAGGGTTATGGAGACAAGGCAGGAACAGGATACTGATTAAGGATGATCAGTCATGGTCATATTGAATGGTGGTGCAGGCTCGAAGGGCAGAATGGCCTACTCCTGCACCTATTGTCTATTGTCCATCCAGCTTGTACACCCTGGGCCCCATGTGACTTCACATTCTCCATCAGCCTACCATGGGGAACCTTATCAAACACCTTACTGAAGTCGATGTATATGACATCTACATCCCTTTCCTTATCAGTCTACTTTGTCACCTCTTCAAAGAATTCTATTAGGTTGGTAAGACATGACGTTCCCTGCACAAAAGAAAGCTGCCTATCACTGATAAGTCCATTTCTTCCAACAGTAAATAGATCCTATCCCTCAGTATCTTCTCCAGCAGCTTCCCTACAACTGACGTTAGACTCGCCAGTGTTTAATTATCTGATTATCCCTGCTATCCTTCTTAAACAAGGGGATAACATTAGCACCCGTGTTCAAGGATGCTGCAAAGATATCTGTAAAGGGCCCAGCTGTTTCCTCTTTCGCTTTCCTCAGTATCCAGGGATAGATCCTATCCGGACCTGGTGGCTTGTCCACCTGGGTATCTTTTAGAATGCACAACATTTCCTCCCTCCTTATGCCAACTTGATCTAGAGTAATCAAACACCTCTCCCTTACCTCAACATCCGTCATGTCCCTCTCCTCGGTGAATACCGACACAAAGTACTCATTAAGAATTGCACCCATTTTCTCTGACTCCACGCATAACTTCCCTCCTTTGTCCTTGATTGGGCCAACCCTTTCTCCAATTACCCTCTTGCTCCTTATATATGAATAAAAGGCTTTGGGATTTCCATTAACTCTATTTGCTAAAGATATTTCATGACTCCTTTTAGCCCTCTTAATTCCTCATTTCAGATTCAGATTGATCTTGGTTTCTCAATATTCATCCAAATCTGTTTTAGGTCGCCTAAAGACCTTATGTATGCTGCCTTTTTCCTTTTAGCTAATCACACAATTTCACCTCTCATCGATGGTTCCCTAATCTTGCCACTTCTATCCGCTATTTTCACACATGTCTGTCCTGCAGTCTAATCAACCTCGCTTTAAAAGCCTCCCACACATCAAGATTATATTTTTGATTAGATTACTTACAGTGCGGAAACAGGCCCTTCTTTCCAACAAGTCCACACCGACTCTCCGAAGAGCAACCCACCCAGACCCATTCCCCTGCATTTACCGCTTCACCTAACACTACGGGCAATTTAGCATGGCCAATTCACCTAACCTGCACATTTTTTTTGGACTGTGGGAGGAAACCGGAGCACCCGGAGGAAACCCACGCAGACATGGGGAGAATGTGCAAACTCCACACAGACAGTCGCCTGAGGCGGGAATTGAACCTGGGTCTCTGGCGCTGTGAGGCAGCAGTGCTAATCACTGTGCCACCGTGCCTTCAAACAGCTACACCCAATTTACATTGTCCAGCTCCTGCCGAATTTTGCTATAGTTGGTCTTCCCCAAATTTAGCATTCTTCCTTTAGGGCCACTCTTGTCTTTATTCATGAGTATTCTAAAACTTATGGAATTTTTATGACTATTCCCAAAGTAATCCCCGACTGAAACTTCAACCACCTGGCCAGGCTCATTCCCAACACCAGGTCCAGTATGACCCCTTCCCGAGTTGGACCAATTACATACTGCTCTATAAAATGTTCCTGGATGCTCCTTACAAATTTTGCTTCATCTAAACCTCTAACACTAAGTGAATCCCAATCAATGTTGAGAAAATTAACATTTCCTATCACCACCATCCTGTTGCTCCTCCATCTTTCTCCCATAATCTGTTTGCATATTTGTACCTTGATCTCATGCTTGCTGTTGGGAGGCTTGTTACCGACATTGGTACCGCACCCTTCCTATTTCTGAGCTCTGCCTATATTGTCTCAGTACTCAAGTCATCCATACTGCCCTCCTTCAGCTCAGCTGTGACATCCTCTCTGACCACACCTCCCCCGCCAACACTCCCCCCCCCCCCACAATAATGTCAACATTCATTTTTTGCATGGCCTGACTTCCTACCCAAAGAATGGGAGTAATGAAATCATGTTTCAATTCCTTTTCTTATTTCTAAACAGGAAAGTAGTTTGAGCAAAGGACACAGAATTGGAGGGTACATTCAAAAATTCAGCTGAAGTAAAGTAAAAGGAACAAATAACTAACCTTCAATTTGAATTCGATAATCGCACTGTAGCCAGTTTTCTCACAGGTGATATTAACATGGCCTCCAAGTTCAAGAGTCATTGGACCATAAACAATTCCTATTAAGTAAGAATTTATTAAAAATTCTTGCATATTTTTTCACATCTTGCACATTTTGGATCGAGCACATGTCAATTGCACATCAGATTTTATAGTTTTAATCTTTTGGTGGTACAGAATCTGAGTATTGCTGAAAAAATACATTTTGTTGAGACTTCTTATGTTGTACTCATCAGGACAATTTGCAGAACTATCAAAATAAAGGTACGTTTGTGGCAGAAATGGACATTATAAGGACAGTGCTGAGTATTTGACAAGTGAGCTCTATTAGTAGATGCATGGATAATCCACCAGTTAATGATGACTGACAGTTAATTGTCAAGATTTTAAACTTTTTTTAGGACAGGCATTAAAGTACTGACTGCACCACCTACCCTGTGCCTGCAAAACATGCAATGTCCAATATTAGGTGGACAACTGGACAGCATTTGTTAAATAATCCTGAGAGAGAGAATTTCTGAATTGCATCAAAGCCTGTTGCCTTGAACTCATGGAAGCATTCGAGATGAAAAGCTTTGACAAAATGTGCAATTTTTCAAGAATACTCAAGTTATGTACTATCACGCAAGAATTTGATTCCTGAATTATGCTGTCAACCAATTTGGGATTGAGAGTGTGCTGCTGGAAAAGTACAGAAGGTCAGACAGTATCCGAGGAACAGGAGAATCAGCGTTTCTGGCTGGAGTACGAAGTAGGGCTCCGGCCTGAAACGTCGATTCTTCTGCTCTTTGGATGCTGCCTGATCTGCTGTGCTTTTCCAGCAACACACTCAACTCTGACCTCCAGCATCTGCACATCTCACGGTCTCCCAACCAATTTGGGATTGTCAGTCAGGTTTGCAATGTGGCATATTTTCACGCACTGAAGAAGGGTTACAACCGAAACATTGACTTCTGCACCTCCTGAAGCTGCCTGTCTTGCTGTGTTCTTCCAGCATCCTGCCTGTATACTTTCATGCACTGGCAGTCGCTCATATTAATATGCAGGGCCCTGTTCTCTGCAGCCTTAAGGAACAAGGACACACATGTTTCAACTCAACAAAATGGGTGACAGCCATTCTCCGGCTCATTTTTCAGAAGCAATACCATGACCAGTTAACTTACAGGTTTAAAAACTGAAGCAAGTCCTTAGCACTTTCACTAGTGAAGCATGTTAAGACCAATGTATCAATAGAACAACACTGATTAAGGTAATGAAAAATAAAGTGACAGTATCTATTTTTACTGTGTGTAAACAGTTAAGCAGAAAATAATGAGAAATGTATAAAGATACAAAACCCAAGACGAGGAGGAGAAATGACAAACTGGGATGGAGCTTTTATATGGAGGACTTCCAACTTCAGCTAAATGTAGTAGTTATGCTGCTTGGGGAAAGCAGGTGGAGTCTTCCAGTTTACAACTTTGCAATCAGTCTCTAGTAATATGTTGCAATTCTTTTGGTGTGACTGAATCAAAATTTGGAAGTACCCTCCTGACAACATAGTGGATCTACCTTTAGAATATGAACTGCAGTGGATCCAAGAAGGCAGCTCACCATCACCTTCTCAAGGCCAGCTAGGGATTGATAATGAATACCGGCCAGCCAGTGATGACCACATTCCTCGAGTTAAAAAAAAGAGAACCTACAGGGTGACCCTGACTTACAAATGAGCTATCATACAGGAGTGTGATTTTAAAGACCCGAAATACAAACATTTCCTGTACTGACAAAGGGCTTCTTTATATTATCCTGCATTGTGTTGACTTGCACACAAATCAGTTGGCGAACGGACTCCAGAATAGAATCTGTTCACAACCTGTGGCCTGCCTGCCTAATTGTTCCAAGATTGTGCTGGTTGAGGTTGGTTGGAAAGCAGTAAACTGGAAGAATCTGCTCACTTTCATGAAGTGTTATGCTTTTGGCGTAACCATAGTCTGCCTGCTCCATCAGTGAGATCATAACTGACCTGTAATTCAAGCTTAATATCAAGAGTCTGGTAACACAGTCCATATGCCATGTTCTAATGTGACGAAATCCATCATTTGTGAGCTGTGACTTGGTCTGCAGTGTTAGCGACTAAAATAGAAATCAAGTCCAGGTTTCTGGATGATTGGTACTGACTGGTGAAAAAAAGCAAACAGCAGGCTGCCAGGTCATGCTTCAGTCACTGTATGCAAAGCTGTGTATTTTGGCAGTGCAGACGTACTGAGGAGCTGGGACTTTTCTTTTATCAGATTCAACCATATCACGTACTGGAGTGTTACAGAATTAAGAGGAAGCTATGCTTTTCAAAACATTTGTGAATGAAGTTCTGCACGATCATGCCTTTTTAGTGATAATTGTATTCTTCAAGTTGGATGAAGTAGTGTTATTGTCAGAGGCTACCTGACAGTCAAAACTTCTCTAACAAAGAGTAATTAAGCTCTACTGGAAGAGCTTAGACCAAGTCACACGGCACCAGGTTATATTCCAACAGATTTACTTAAAATCATAAGCTTTCAGAGTGCTACCCCTTTGTCAGGTGAAATGGAGGGAGACACACAGACACAGAATATATAGAGAAAGTTAGAACTGGAAAGGACAGCACATGGGGCATATTAGCTGGGAAATCCAAGACCTGGACAAGACTCAGGGTTGGAGTACTGAGTTCAAGTACTAACAAGATTCTCTCTAACAAGAGAGAATTCATCATTAGCCCTTACCATTCAATGCCATTACCATCACAGAATTCCTACTTATTAAGGTACTGGAAGTGACCACTGGCCAGAAACTAAACTGGCTCAGTCAAATAAATACTATGGCTACAAGAGCAGGTCATAGGTTGGAATTCTACAATAAGTAACTCACCTCAAGACTCCCCAAAGCCTGTTCACCATTGTTAGGCACAGCTCATGACGGTGTTGGAATATTGTTCACTTAATTTGGTATTCAGCATCAACAACATCTAAGAAGTTGCAAACCATTCCCAGCAGAGCTGGGCTGAGGAGTGGTAGAATGGAGTTCAACCCTGCCAAGTGTGAGGTTGTCCATTTTGGAAAGACAAATAAGAATGCGGAATACAGGGTTAACGGTAGGGTTCTTAGTGAGGTGGAGGAACAGAGGGATCTTGGGGTCTATGTTCATAGATCTTTGAAAGTTGCCACTCAGGTGGATAGAGCTTGTAAGAAGGCCTATGGTGTATTCGCGTTCATAAAGAACCTACCCCTGACATCTCCCCTATACCTTCCATCCTTCACCTTAAATTTATGTCCCCTTGTAACACTCTGTTGTACTTTTTCCCCGGGTACAACAGAGTGTTACAAGGGGACATAAATTTAAGGTGAAGGGTGGAAGGTATAGGGGAGATGTCAGGGGTGGGTTCTTTACCCAGAGAGTGGTGGGGGCATGGAATGCGCTGCCTGTGGGAGTGGTAGAGTCAGAATCTTTGGTGACCTTTAAGCGGCAATTGGATAGGTACATGAATGGGTGCTTAAGCTAGGACAAATGTTCGGCACAACATCGTGGGCCAAAGGGCCTGTTCTGTATTGTTCTATGTTCTATTCAGGACAAAGCTGCATGCTTAACTGGACCCCAGCAACAATTCACTCCCACCAGCAAGAGTGACTAGTGGCAGCAGAGTGTACCACTTATGCATTGCAGAAACTCACTGAGGATCTTTCAACAGCACCTTCTAAACTGACATGTTCTACCAACAAGAAGCACAAATGAGTAGACAGGACCTGCATATCTGGCCTTGCACTGGCGCTGAACTTCATATATGGCACCGCTCCATTGTCTGTAGGAAGAACCTTTTGGATTAATGGCAACAACTGATTAGGATAAAATACCACCGGTGTAGACTTTGCATATTTCAACTTGGAACGGCTTTAACTTGTGCTAATTTCTGAGATATTTTGGCTTTCCTGGCAAGTTTGAGATAGACCGCTCTACCCAAGAGTCACAAACACTTTTACTTTGGTTAGACCCTTGGATGACCTCCTTTCATGTACAAGCTTAAATCATTGAATAAGTCACAAAATATGACGAGCAGTAGCAATAAGTTTAAGTACTTAAGAGATTGCAAAGTGCCACAGCTGAGAAAGCAGTTTTGCTTTTGAGTGTGTGCGGTTATTATCAAATTTTTCTTTTATTTTTTTTTTTTTGCTTTTTTTTTATATAAAGAAGATGAATGAAAAATGTCTCTGCCAGGTTAAGTAAGAGTCGAAACATATTCTGAAAGCTACTTCTTTTTTTAAAAATGTATTTTTGGCAAGTTATTAAAGCACAGTTTGCAGTATTTCATGTTTTACGTTGTCACCACAACTATTCATCTCATCCACGTGAGGATGTACTGGTTGATTGCTGCTTTGGGGAGGTGCCCAGGTTTCCAATGATCCAAAGCTGAAGGAGGTGTTTTGGATACTTTAATGGAGGAGGCCCTCAACAAGAACATCCAGGTGGAACTGGATTGTGAAATCCAGCAACTGCAGATTGGGGTCTTCCATCTCATCTACCTCATATTATTCCAATCATTTGGTTTGTCTCAAGCACCACCTTATTTTTAATATTTTGTAATTATCTCTCTGCCTCAATTAATTGGATCATAGGTTATCCTTCACTTCCTATTCAGCTGTTTACATTTTACTCAAGATGTCTGACACTTTTGAAAACCTGCAGAGACTTGTTATTCAGCCTGTCAACACACCTCCCTCACATCATTTGCACTACCTTTTGATCTCTCTGTCAATAAATTCTACGCCTGTGTGCTTCCCTTCACTTTACCTAATGAAGGAGCAGGAAAGCTTAGGATTTCAAATAAACCCTGTTGGACTATAACCTGGTGTCATGTGACTTCTGACATTGTCCACCTGAGTCCAACACCAGCACCTCTACATCAGGGAGGAGTTGGATGCACCAATATGGTAAAAAGGACTAAAGAATATGAGGGAAAAGCAGGACGTATTATTGAGTGGGATGATCTGCCACGACCATAATGAGCAGGCTCAAAGGGTCGAATGACCTATTTCCACTCCTGCTTTCCATGTTTCTACATATTGATCTGGAAGAAATGCAACTTGAAACTAACAAATCAGCAAAATTACCTTTACAATGAGCGTAGGGCATACTCATCACATAGTCTTCCCCTCGGTTGAGGAAAGAAAGTCTTGCTTCACCATCCAGTATGGCAGATAATGAATTACCTGGAATACAAAAGAAAAGGATAGGTATTATTTCTCAACGTGAAAGTCTTCCCGATGCAGTTTATATCTAAGTAGTGATCCAAAGTAGGTTCTGCAGTCTGTTGTTTCATTCCACCACAACAACTTTCTTTCCAACTCTTCTTGAGTCATAGAATCCTACAATGTGGAAGCAGGCCATTCAGCCCAACACCTTCTGAAAAGCATCTCACCCAGACACACCCCCCCTACCCTATCCCTGCAATCCTGCATTTCCCATGGCTAATCTACATAGAACATAACAGCGCAGTACAGGTCCTTCAGCCCTTGATGTTGTGCCGACCTGTGGAACAATCTGAAACTCAGCTATCCTACATGATTACATTTTCATCCATGTGCTTATCAAATGACCGTTTAAATGCCATTAAAGTTAGTGAGTCTATTACTGTTGCAAGCAGGGCATTCCACGCCCTAACTACTCTGAGTAAAGAAACTACCCCTGATATCTGTCATCCCTCTATTTAAAGCTATGTCCCCTTGTGCAAGCCATCACCATCCAAGGAAAAAGGCTCTACCTGTCCACCTTAGCTAACCCTCTGATTATCGATATGTCTCAATTCAGTCACCTCTTAACCTTCTTTTCTCTAACCAAAACAGCCTCAAGTCCCTCAGCCTTTCCTCTGAAGACCTTCCCTCCATACCAGGCAACATCCTAGTAAATCTCCTCTGAACCCTTTCCAAAGCTTCCACATCCTTCCGATAATG
>NC_057728.1:67702768-67704124 GCF_004010195.1 Chiloscyllium plagiosum | reverse complement strand
CATAAATTATATAAGAGAGACGGTTTGCACCTTAATAGGTTAGGGACCAACATTCTGGCAGGCAGGTTTTCGACTGCAACACAGCTATGTTTAAGCTATGTAGCGGGAGGAGGGGACAAACTGGATGTTTAAGAAGGAAATTGAAGGGAAAGTTAGAACAAAGGAAGTCAAGAAAGACAACTGTATCGATGAGGCAGAAAACTCAAAAAGGGATCATGCTGTAAGGTTGAGTGAAATAGGGGTTGATGGGAAGGGTGAGGGCAATAACAAATTAAAAATTCTATATAGGAATGCACAAAGCATTAGAAATAAGATGGATGAGCTTGAGGCTCTTTTGGAAATTGGCAGATACGATATTGTGGGGATAACTGAGACGTGGCTTCAAGTGGACAGGGCCTGGGAAATGAATATTCAAGGCTACACGTGCTATCGTAAGGACAGACTGATGGGCAGAGGGGGTAGGGTGGCCTTGTTGGTAAGAGATGATATTCAGTCCCTTGCGCGGGGGGACCGAGAGTCAGGGGATGTAGAGTCAGTGTGGATAGAGCTGAGAAATTCTAATGGTAAAAAGACCCTCTTGGGAGTTATCTACAGGCCCCCAAACAGTAGTCTGGATGTCAGGTGTAAGTTGAATAAGGAGCTGAAATTGGCCTTTCGCAAAGATGTTACTACAGTTGTTATGGGGGATTTTAACATGCAGGTAGACTGGGAGAATCAAGATGGTATTGGACCTCATAAAAGAGACTTTGTGGAGTGCCTCAGAGATGGATTCTTAGAACAGCTGGTGCTGGAGCCTACCAGGGAGAAGGCAATTCTGGATCTGATATTGTGCAACGAACCAGAATTGGTCAGGGACGTCCAAGTGAAGGAGCCACTGGGAAGTAGTGACCATAATACAGTAAGCTTCAATCTGCAATTTGAGAGGGAGAGGGTACAATCGGAAGTGACAATATTTCAGTTAAATAAAGGGAACTATGGGGCTATGAGGGAGGAGTTGGCCAGTTCAATGGTGCAATACCTTAGCAGGGATGACAGTGGACCAACAATGGCAGATATTTCTGTGTATAATGCAGAAGGTGCAGGATCAGTTCATTCCAAAAAGGAAGAAAGATCCTATGAGGAGGCATGGGTGGCCGTGGCTGACGAGGGAAGTTAAAAAAGAATTTAAAGTTAAAAGAGTAAAGGTATAACATAGCAAAAATAAGTGGGAAAACGGAGGACTGGAAAGCTTTTAAAGAACAACAGAGGATTACTAAGAAGGAAATACGCAGAGAAAAAATGAGGTACGAAGGTAAACTGGCCAAAATATAAAAGAGGACAGTAAAAGCTTTTTTAGGTATGTGAAAGGCAAAAAAA
>NC_057728.1:67696556-67702213 GCF_004010195.1 Chiloscyllium plagiosum | reverse complement strand
ACTGGGCTTGTATACCCTTGAGTTTAGAAGACTGAGAGGGGATCTGATTGAGACATAAGATTATTAAAGGATTGGACACTCTGGAGGCAGGAAACATGTTTCCGCTGAAGGGTGAATGCCGAACCAGAGGACACAGCTTAAAAATACGGGTGGGACCATTTAGGACAGTGATGAGGAGAAATGTCTTCACCCAAGAGTGGTGGCTGTGTGGAATTCTCTGCCCCAGAGGGCAGTGGAGGCCCAGTCTCTGGATTCTTTTAAGAAAGAGTTGGATAGAGCTCTCAAGGATAGTGGAATCAAGGGTTATGGAGACAAGGCAGAAACAGGATACTGACTAAGGATGTTCAGCCATGATCATATTGAATGGTGGTGCAGGCTCGAAGGGCAGAATGGCCTACTCCTGCACCTATTGTCTCTGCTCATCTACACTATCAAGAATCTTACCATTAGCCCAGCATTCTATTCCTGTTGCTCCTTCCAAAGTGAATCACCTCATACTTTCCCACATTAAACTCCATTTGCCACCTGTCAGCCCAGCTCTGCAGCTTATCTATGTCTCTCTCTATCCTGCAACATCCTTCAGCACAATCCACAACTCCACCGACCTTCGTATCATTTGCAAATTTACTAACCCATCTGTCTACCCCCTCATCTAGGTCATTTGTGAAAATAACAAACAGCAGTGGCCCCAAAACAAATCCTTGCAGTACAGCACTAGTAACTGAGCTCCAGGATGAACATTTCCCATCAATCACCAAACTGTCTTCTTTCAGCTTAGCCAATTTCTGATCCAAACCGCTAAATCGCCCTCAATCCCATGCCTCCATATTTTGTACAATTGCCTACCGTGGGGAACCTCATCAAACACCTTAATAAAATCACACACCATATTAACTGCTTTACCCTCATCCACCCGTTTGGTCATCATCTCAAAGAACTTAATAAGGCTTGTGAGGCTCAACTTACCCTTCACAAAACCGTGAAGCAGCGCTAACCACTGAGCCACCATGCTGCCCCTAGGTTTGGATTCCATATTGAGACATGATTTCACCAATGATATCTTCATAATATGAACAATTAGAACACTTGGAACATCACAGCCAAATTTGAAGGTGCCCTCACCCACTTCCATCCAGTTGCCCAGATTGTGATCTAAAGATGGCAACTTTAGTTTATTATTTTCTAACTAATGCAGGGGCACAAAAAGCTATCTAAAATGATACAAGGAACTGCCCTTGAAATCTGAAACAAATCAGAAACTGCTGGAGACACTCAGTCCGTTTGACAACATCTGTGGAGAGAAAGCAAGAGATAACATTTTGGGTCCAGTTATGTTTAGAAGGGTCACGAGACTAGAACCATTAACTGTCTGTTCTCCACAGATGCTGCCAGACCTACAACGTCGTCCAGCAATTTCTGTTTTTGTTCCACAAAAGCTGCCTGTCGTATCTCTCATGTCACCAAAGAAACAAGTAAACTCAGGCCCAGTGTGGGAATAATGCTTACATTTATGCAATTTGTTAATGAAAAAAATCACTTCAACTGCTTTACAAAGAGGTCAGACAGCAGAGAAGCAGCGTTCAAAAGCAAAATTGCTTCAGTTATCAGTCCAGCTCACCATCTGTCTTCACAATCTCCTACGCTTTACTGGTGTCAAAGTTATGTCAAGTTGATCAGAACACATTCATTACAAATACAGAGCAAGTTGTGATAGCTACCACCAAAGAATTAGAGAGCACTGCAGAAAGTGTGATTAATTGCTGTCTAGGATTATTTTGTGATTGGGTTAGCTTGGAAATTTTTAAAAAAAGTACCCAGTTCAGTGTCCTGTGCAGGGATACAATTTCCAAATTCTCAGTCCCTGCCTACTCTGTTCAAAATTTAACTCATAAATAGAAACCCAAGGGCAAATTCCATTTATCAGACTGATTTTTCCTCTCAATATGGCAAAGAACTTTTTGCATGTTGCATGGCTTCAGATACTCCTAAAGAAGTCTACTCTCGAACAGAATGATGCCCTGTGCATTACCCTACATTTTTGGTCATGCAGAAAAACTGTGTTTTCCAGAATCATATTTTAAAGGGTGTTACTTTGTTATCTAAAATTCAATACTTTTTGCATGTGGAACAATTTAATAAACAAATTAAGCTGATTATGATAGCAATTGACTCATCATATTGGAAGATGATTCTTGAAAATATAATTTCTTTTTATCACTTCAATAATATGAATTTGCATACAGTTTATCATGTCTCTGTGAACATATCGTAAATAAGCCCTTTCACATTCCTGATGAAGGGCTTATGCCCAAAACATCAATTCTCCTGCTCCTTGAATGCTGCCTGACCTGTTGCGCTTTTCCAGTGCCACACTTTTTGATTCTGATCTCCAGCAACCACAACCATCCTCCAATGTGCCAGGTATGACTCCAACTAATAGAGTTTGCCCAATTCCCATGACTCTAGTTTTTCTAGGACTTCTTAAATGCGACCGAGATGTCAAAGGCAGTCACTCTTAAATTGACCAAAAAGAGCAACAGATGTGAGATTGGGAGCAGTTTAGATTTCAGTAAAGGGAGGTGAACAGACTGACTAAGGAGGGCGAGATAGAGTACGAGAGTAAGCTTGTAGGAAACATAGAAACTGATAGCAAAAGCTTCTATAGGCACCTGAAGAGAAATAGATAAGTAAAGATAAATATAGGTCCCTGACTGTCAGAAACAGGCAAATTTACAATGGGCAAAGAAAGGGCAACTAAGTACATACTTTTGTTTTATCTCAGAAAGGAAAACACAAATAACATCGAAAAATTATGGGGGAATCACAAGACCTAACAGGAAGGGAGAATTGAAAGAAATTAATATTAGTAGGGAAACAGTCCTGCAAAACAAACAGTTTTAAAGGTAGATAAATCCCAAGGGCCTCATAAAGCTCCATCCCAGAGTCCTTAAGGAAGCAGCCCTAGACATACCAGAACAAGTGGTCAACTTCTAAAATTCTATAAACTCAAACAGTTCCAATGGATTGGAGGGTAGTTAATGTATCCCCACTATTTAAGAAGGAAGGCAGAGAGGAAATAATGAATTATAGACCAGTTAGTCTGACATCAGGAGTGGGAAAAATGTTAGAGTTTATGATAAAAAATCCAATAGCAGACTACTTGGACAATAATGACAAGATCAGACAGAGGCAGCATGGATTCACAAAGGGGAAGTTGTGCTTGACAAATCTGTTGGAATGCTTTGAGGATACAATTAGTCGAGTAATAAGGGGGAGCCAGTGGACGTGGTTTACTTGGATTTTCACAAGGTTTTCGCTAATGTCCTACATAAGAGATTAGTGTATAAAATTAAAGAGCAAGGGTTTGGAGATAGTGTACTGAGATGCATTGAGAACCAGTTGGCAGAAAGGAAACAAAGAGTGGGAAGAAATTGATCTTTTTCCAAGTGTCAAGTATCGACTAATGGTCACCACAGGGGTCGGTGCTTGAACCTCAGCTATTCACAATTTATATTAATGATTTAGATGAGGAAATTATTTGTCAAATCTCCAAGTGTGCAGAAGTCACAAAGCTGAGTAGAACGGTGAGCTGTGTTTCAGCAGCAGGAAGAGTGGGAGTGAGGACCAGGGGGCTGATGCGAAGGTGAGTCAGCGATTTAAAAACTTACTCGTGAATAGGCAGAGCACAGGCTCAGCAGAACCGCACACGGCACGGCTGAGTAAGTGATGTAATATATTTCGGTGGTTTTGTTACCCGAAACATTACTTAGGTAGTGTCTCCCACCCATCTTCCCCCTCTGACCAAACAAAAGGTTCTGTGCACTGGACTGGTAAGGGAACTAAGGTTTTATATTCTTCATTTTTCTACAGTCTCTTTGGGAATTTGTAATAGTGGGAATGGCGGTTAGGGCAGTTGAATGTTCCTCCTGCAGAATGTGGAAGGTATAGGTCACCACGAATGTCCCTGCTGACTTGCTCTGCGGGAAGTGCACCCAACTCCACTTCCTCGAAAACCGTGTTCGGAAGCCTGAGCTGGAGCTGGATGAACTTCGGATCATTTGGGAGGCAGAGGGGGTTATTAAGAGGAGTTACAAGGAGTTAGTCACATCTCAGGTACAAGAAAAAGGCAGATGGGTTACAGTCAGAGGACGGAAAGGGAATCGGCAGGCAGTGCAGGGAACCCCTGTGGCCGTTCTCCTCAACAGCAAGTATATCGTTTTGGATACTGTTGGCGTGTGATGGCTTACCAGGGCTAAGCCATAGGGCACAGGTCTCTGGCACGGAGTCTGTCCCTGTTGCTCAGGAGGGAAGGGGGGAGATGAGTAGAGCATTAGTCACTGGGGACTCCATAGTTAGGGAGACAGATAGGAGGTTCAGTGGGAACAAGCGAGACTGAAGGTTGGTGTGTTGCCTCCCAGGTGCCAGGGTTCGTGATGTTCAGATTGTGTTTTCAGGATCCTTCGGGGGAGCGGGAGCAGCCCTAAGTCATGGTCCACAGAGGCACCAGTGACATAGGTAGGAAAAGGGATGGGGATTTAAGGTAGAAATTCAGGGGGCTAGGGTGAAAGCTTAGCATTTGTCATCTCTGATTTGATACCCATGCCATATGCTAGCGAGATGAGACATAGTGGGGGGGGGGGGGGGGGGGGAGAAAGAGAGAGAGAGTGAGAGAGAAAGGAGTTGAACACATGGCTATAGGGATGGTACAGGAGGGAGGGTTTCAGATACCTTGATAACTGGGGCTCATTTTGGGGTAGGTGGGACCTCTATAACAGGATGTTCTTCACATGAACTTGAGTACCACCAATATCCTGGGGGGGCGGAATTTGCTAATGCTCTTCAGGAGGCTTTAAACTAACTCAGCAGGGAGATGGGAACCTAAATTGTAGGTCCAGCATCCAGGAGGTTGAGAGCAATGAGGTCAGAAGTGAGGTTTTAAGGTCACAAGAGTGCACAGGCAAGTAGGAAGGTGGTTTGAAGTGTTTTTACTTCAACGCCAGGAGCATCGGGAATAAAGTGGGTGAACTTGCAGCATGGGTTGGTACATGGGTCTTCGACGTTGTGGCCATTTTGGAAACATGGATAGAGCAGGGACAGGAATGGTTATTGCAGGTTCCAGGATTTAAATGTTTCAGTAAAAACAGAGGAGATGGTAACAGATGGAGCAGTGTGACATTGTTAGTCAAGGATGTTACGGTTGCAGAAAGAACATTTGAGAACTCATCTACTGATGTAGTATGGGCTGAGGTTAGAAACAGGAAACTGTAGGCTTCAGAATAGTTCCAGAGATGTAGTGGAAAGGATAGCAAAGATAATTCTTGATAGGAATAAGAATAACAGGGTAGTTGTTATGGGAGACTTTAACTTTCTAAATCATGAGGTTGATTGGAGGTTGGCAAACGTGGTGCCACTGATTAAGAAGGGCAGTAAAGACAAGCCAGTGCACTACAGACCAGTGACCCTGACCTCAGTGGTGGGCAAGTTGTTGGAGGGAATCCTGAGGGACAGGATGTACATGTATTTGGAAAGGCAAGGACTGATTAGGGATAGTCAACATGGTTTTGTGCGTGAGAAATCATGTCTCACAAACTTGATTGAGTTTTTTGAAGAAGTAACAAAGAAGATTGATGAGGGCAGAGCAGTAGATGTGATCTATA
>NC_057728.1:67616904-67696530 GCF_004010195.1 Chiloscyllium plagiosum | reverse complement strand
TGGAGGGTTGTTTTTCAGACTGGAGGCCTGTGACCAGTGGAGTGCCACAAGGATCGGTGCTGGGTCCTCCACTTTTTGTCATTTACATAAATGATTTGAATGCAAGCATAAGAGGTACAGTTAGTAAGTTGGCAGATGATACCAAAATTGGAGGTGTAGTGGACAGCGAAGAGAGTTACCTCAGATTACAACAGGATCTGGACCAGGTGGGCCAATGGGCTGAGAAGTGGCAGATGGAGTTTAATTCAGATAAATGCGAGGTGCTGCATTTTGGGAAAGCAAATCTTAGCAGGACTTATACACTTAATGGTAAGGTCCTAGGGAGTGTTTCTGAACAAAGAGACCTGGGAGTGCAGGTTTATAGCTCCTTGAAAGTGGAGTTGCAAGTAGATAGGATAGTGAAGGCGGCGTTTGGTATGCTTTCCTTTATTGGTCAGACTATTGAGTACAGGGAGTTGGGAGTTCATGTTGCGGCTGTACAGGACATTGTTTAGGCCACTGTTGGAATAATGCGAGCAATTCTGGTCTCCTTCCTATCGGAAAGATGTTGTGAAACTTGAAAGGGTTCAGAAAAGATTTACAAGGATATTGCCAGAGTTGGAGGATTTGAGCTACAGGGAGAGGCTGAACAGGCTGGGGCTGTTTTCCCTGGAGCGTCGGAGGCTGAGGGGTGACCTTTTCGAGGTTTTCAAAATTATGAGGGGCATGGATAGGATAAATAGACAAGGTCTTTTCCCTGGGGTCAGAGAGTCCAGAACTAGAGGGCATAGGTTTAGGGCGAGAGGGGAAAGATATAAGAGACACCTAAGGGGCAACTTTTTCACACGGAAGGTGGTACGTGTATGGAATGAGCTGCCAGAGGATGTGTTGGAGGCTGGCACAACTGCAACATTTAAGAGGCATTTGGATGGGTATATGAATAGGAAGGGTTTGGAGGGATATTGGCAGGGTGCTGGCAGGTGGGACTAGATTGGGTTGGGATATCTGGTCGGCATAGACAGGTTGGACCGAAGGGTCTGTTTCCATGCTGTACATCTCTATGACTGAAAATACTATAGTTTGAGTACTTTAGATGGGTCAGTTTTTATCTAATGTGTGCGGGAGGTTTCCTGACACAGTATGCAGACAGGCCAACAAGGGACGAGGCCACACTGGATTTGGTACTGGGTAATGACCCTGGTCATGTGTCAGATTTGGAGGTAGGTGAGTACTTTGGTGATAGTGACCACAATTAGTTTATGTTTGCTTTAGCAATAGAAAGGGACAGGTACACACTGCAGGGCAAGAGTTATTGCAAGGTTTGTAGCTCAGGTTGAGGTTTGGGGGGAAAGGTTTGCTCGCTGAGCTGTAGGTTTGATATCCAGACGTTTCATTACCTGGCTAGGTAACATCATCAGTGGTGACCTCCAAGTGAAGCGAAGCTGTTGTCTCCTGCTGTTGTCTCTATTTATATCTTTCTCCTGGATGGGGTTCCTGGGGTTTGTGGTGATGTCATTTCCTGTTCATTTTCTGAGGGGTTGATAGATGATATCTAGATCTATGTGCTTGTTTATGGCATTGTGGTTGGACGCCAGGCCTCTAGGAATTCTCTGGCATGTCTTTGCTTAGCCTGTCCCAGGATAGATGTGTTGTCCCAGTCAAAATGGTGTTTTTTTTTTCATCCGTGTGTAGGGCTATGAGGGAGAGGGAGTCGTGTCTTTTCGTGGCTAGCTGATGTTGGTGTATCCTGGTGGCTAACTTTCTTCCTATTTGTCCTACATAGTGTTCGTGGCAGTCCTTGCATGGAATTTTATAGATGACGTTGGCTTTGTCCACCACACACTGCAGCACAGACGAACTTCGAAAAACAGAGGAGAACTACCTATACAATGTATTCAAGAAGAACGGATACTCAAACAAACAGTGCGCAGATTCCTCAAGAACAAACCACGACAAGCAGACAAAACACAGCCAGAAACCCTAACCACCTTACCATATATCAAAGAGGTTTCAGAAATGACTAAGATCCCTCGGAATCAGAGTAGCACACAAACCCACCAACACTCTCAAACAAAAACTAACAAACTTAAAAGACCCAGTACAACCCATGGACAAAACCAACGTCATCTATAAAATTCCATGCAAGGACTGCCACAAACACTACATAGGACAAACAGGAAGAAAGTTAGCCACCAGGATACACCAACATCAGCTAGCCACGAAAAGACACGACCCCTTCTCCCTCATAGCCCTACACACGGATGAAAAAAACCACCATTTCGACTGGGACAACACATCTATCCTGGGACAGGCTCAGCAAAGACATGCCAGAGAATTCCTAAAGGTCTGGCACTCCAACCACAACGCTCTTAACAAGCACATGGACCTCGATACCATCTATCAACCCCTCAGAAAATGAACAGGAAATGACATCACCACAAACCCCAGGAACCCCATCCAGGAGAAAGATATAAATAGAAAGCAGGAGACAACAGCTTCGCTTCACTTGGAGGTTGCCACTGATGATGTTACCTAGCCAGGTAATGAAACGTCTGGATATCAAACCGACAGCTCAGCGAGCAAAGCTACACCTAAAGCAAGAGTTATTGCTGGGGAAAAGGCAATTATGATGCAAAAAGGCAAGATTTTGGATCTTAAAGTCAGGGAACACTTAGGAGGCAGTGATCATAATATGGTAGAGCTCAGTCTGCAGTTTGAAAGAGAGAAGGCAAAATCGGATGTAATGATGTTACAGTTAAATAAAGGTAATTACAGTGGCATGAGAGAGGGACTGACAAAAATTGACTGGAAGCAGAGCCTAGTGGGGAAGACAATGGCAGGTGTTTCTGGGTGTAATTGAGGACACAGTACAGAGGTACATCCCAAAGAAAAGAAACATTATTTGGGTGGGGGGATTAGACAACCAGGGCTGACGAAGGAAGTCAGGAAATGTATCACAGAAATAGAGAGAGCCTATAAAATGACTAAGAGCACTGGAAACCAGAAGATTGGGAAGACTACAAAAACAAACAGAGGATAACAAAGAAAGAAATAAGGAAGGAGAGGATCAAATATGAAGGTAAGCTAGACAGTAATATTAGAAATGATAGTAAAAGTTTCTTTCAATACATAAGAAACAAACGAGAGGCAAAAGTAGAGACTGGGCCACTCCAAATTGATGCAGGAAGGCTCATGATGGGAGATAAGGAAATAGCTGAAGAACTTAATAAATACTTCAGTCTTCACAGTGGAAGACATGAGTAATATCCCAACAATTAAGGAGAGTCAAGGGGCAGAGTTGAGTACGGTGGCCATTACAAAGGAGAAAGTACTTGGTAAGTTAAAATGTCTAAAAACTGATAAATCTCCTGGCCCCAATGGGCTACATCCTAGAGTTCTGAGGGAGGTGGCTGAAGAAATATTGGAGGCGTTGGTTGTAATCTTTCAACAATCACTGGAGTCAGGGAGAGTCCCAGATGATTGGAAAATCGCTGTTGTAACCCCCTTGTTCAAGAATGGATCAAGACAAAAAAAATGGAAAATTATAGGCCTATTAATCTGACCTCGGTTGTAGGTAAAGTTCTAGAATCCATCGTTAAGGACGAGATTTCTAAATTCTTGGAAGTGCAGGGTCGAATTAGTACAAGCCAGCATGGATTTAGTAAGGGGAGGTCGTGCCTGATAAACCTGTTAGAATTCTTTGAAGAGGTAACAAATAGGTTAGACCAGCAAAACCCAGTGGATGTTTAGACTTCCAAAAGGTCTTTGATAAGGTGCTTCACGGAAGGCTGCTGAGTAAGGAGAGGGCCCCTGGTGTTCGAGGTGATCTACTGTCGTGGATTGAGGATTGGCTGTCTGACAGAAGGCAGAGAGCTGGGATAAAAGATTATTTTTTAGAATGGCAGCTGGTGATAAGTGGTGTCCTGCAGGGTTCAGTATTGGGGCCGCAGCTGTTCTCTTTATATATTAATGATCTGGATGAAGGGACTGGGGGTATTCTGGCAAAGTTCACCAATGATACAAAGTTAGGTGGACAGGCAGGTAGTTCTGAGGAGGTAGGGAGGCCACAGAAAGATTTAAGAGGTAAAAACAATGACTGCAGATGCTGGAAACCAGATTTTGGATCAGTGGTGCTGGAAGAGCACAGCAATTCAGGCAGCATCCGACAGAAAGATTTAGACAGTTTAGGAGAATGGTCCAAGAAATGGCTGATGAAATTCAACGTGAGCAAATGCGAGGTCTTGCACTTTGGAAAAAAGAACACAAGCACAGACTATTTTATAAACGGTGAGAAAATTCATAAAGCCAAAGCACAAAAGGATCTGGGAATGTTAGTACAGGATTCTCTAAAGGTTGACTTGCAGATTGAGTCCGTGGTTAAGAAAACAAGGGTGATGTTGTCATTTATTTCAAGAGGGTTAGAATGTAAAAGCAGTGATGTGCTATTGAGATTTTATAAAGTTCTGGTTAAGACCCATTTGGAGTACTGTGTCCAGTTTTGGCCCCACACCTCAGGAAGGACATACTGGCACTGGAGCGTGTCCAGCAGAGATTCACACGGATGATCCCTGGAATGATAGGCCTAACATACGATGAACGGCTGAGGATCCTGGGATTGTATTCATTAGAGTTCGGAAGGTTGAGGTGAGATCTAATGGAAACTTACGAGATAATGCGTGGCTTAGAAAGGATGGACGCTGGGAAATTGAATCCATCAAGTGGGAATACTCGGACATGTGTGCACAGTCTTAGAGTTAGAGGGGGACAATTTAGAACGGAAATGAGGAGACATTTCTTCAGCCAGAGAGTGATGGGCCTGTGGAATTCACTGCCCCGGAGCACAATAGAGGCCGGGATGTTAAATGTCTTCAAGGCAGAGATTGATAAATTCTTAATCTCACAAGGAATTAAGGGATACAGGGAGAGTGCAGCTAAGAGGCGCTGAAATGTCCATCAGCCATGATTAAATGGCAGGAGTGGACTTGATGGGCCTTACTTCCACTCCTATTCCTTATGGTCTTAGGATGGGGAGGGAAACTGCAGGGAATGGGCACAATTGAAATGTGGAGCTTATTCAAGGAACAGCTATTCTGTGTCCTTGATAAGTATATACCTGTCAGGCAGGGAGAAAGGTGTCAGGCAAGGGAGTGGTGGTTGATGGGAAATATCAATTCTGGAGTTCAGTTACTAGTGGCATACTATAAGGATCTGTTTTGGGGCTACTGCTGTTTGATACTTTTATAAATGACTTAGATGAGGACATAGAAGGATGGGTTAGTAAATTTGCAGAAGACACTAAGGTTGGTGGAGTTGTGGATTGTGCTGAAGGATGTTGCAGGTTACACAGGGACATGGAGAAGTTGTAGAGCTGGGCTGACAAGTGGCAAATGGAGTTTTTTTGCAGAAAAATGTGAGGTGATTCACCTTGGAAGGAGCAACAGGAATAATGGCACTGGGCTAATGGTAAGATTCTTGATAGTGTAGATGAGCAGAGAGATCTCGGTGTCCATGTACATAGAACCCTAAAACTTGCCACCCAGGTTGATAGGGTTGTTAAGAAGGCATACGGTGTGTTCGCTTTTATTGGTGGAGGGATTGAGTTTCGGAGCCATGAGGTTATGCTGCAGCTGTACAAAACTCTGGTGAGGCTGCACTTGGAGTATTGTGTACAGTTCTGGTCACCACATTATAGGAAGGATGCAGAAGCTTTGGAAAGGGTGCAGAGGAGATTTACTAGGATGTTGCCTGGTATGGAGGGAACGTCTTATGAGTAAAGGCTGAGGGAACTGAGGCTATCTTGGTTCGAGAGAAGATGGTTGAGAGGTGACTTAATTGAGACGTATAAGATAATCAGAGGGTTAGATAGGGTGGGCAGTGAGAGCCTTTTTCCTCGGATGGTGATGGCTAACATGAGGGAACATATCTTCAAATTGAGGGGTGATAGATATAAGACAGATGTCAGAGGTTGTTTCTTTACTCAAAGAGTAGTTGGGTCGTGGAACACAACAGTGGTAGGGAGTGTTGCTGAACAAAGAGACCTGGGAGTGCAGGTTCATAGCTCCTTGAAAGTGGAGTTGCAGGTAGATAGGATAGTGAAGAAGGTGTTTGGTAAGCTTTCCTTTATTGGTCATAGTATTGAGTACAGGAGTTGAGAAGTCATGTTGCGGCTGTACAGGACATTGGTTAGGCCACTGTTGGAATATTGCGTGCAATTCTGTTATCCTTCCTATCGAAAAGATGTTGTGAAACTTGAAAGGGTTCAGAAAAGATTTACAAGGATGTTGCCAGGGTTGGAGGATTTGAGCTACTGGGAGAGGCTGAACAGGCTGGGGCTGTTTTCCCTGGAGTGTCAGAGGCTGAGGGGTGACTTTATAGAGGTTTACAAAATTATGAGGGACATGGATAGGATAAATAGACAAAGTCTTTTCCCGAGGGTCGGGGAGTCCAAAACTAGAGGGCATAGGGGCAACTTTTTCACGCAGAGGGTGGTAAGTGTATGGAATGAGCTGCCAGAGGAAGTGGTGGGGGCTGGTACAATTGCAACATTTAAGAGGCATTTGGATGGGTGTATGAATAGGAAGGGTTTGGAGGGATATGGGCCCGGAGCTGGCAGGTGAGATTAGATGGGGTTGGGATATCTGGTTGGCATGGACAGGTTGGACCGAAGGGTCTGTTTCCATGCTGTACATCTCTATGACTCTATGGTAAGCTCACCAACTTTAAGGGCATTTAAATGATCATTGGATAAGCATACAAGTGAAAATGGAAGCGTGTAGGTTCGCTAGGCTTTGGATTGGTTTCACAGATCAGTGCAACTTTGAGGGCTGAAGGGCCTGTACTGCACTGTAATGTTCTATGTTCTGTCAGGAGAATGTGGAGAAGCTTCCGTGTGATTTGGACAAGTAAATGGGCCAATATATGGCAGATGCAGTAGCATGTAAGTAAATATGAGGTTATCCAGTTTGGTAGCAAAAGCAGGAATGTAGATTATCTGAATAGTGATAGATTGGGAAAGGTGAAGGTAAAATGAGACCTGGGTGTCTTTCCACACCAGTTGTGAAAGTAAACATGCAGGTGCAGCAGGCAGTGAAGAAGGGAAATTGTATGTTGGCCTTTATAGTAAGCAGATTTGAGGGCAATGGTAAGGACTGACTTGGAGGACTGTGTACAGTTTTGGTCTCCTTACCTGAGGAAGGATATTCTGGCCCATGAGGATGCTGCAAACATTTATCAGATTGATTTGTGGGATAGTGTGACTTACATACTGAGTCAGTTAGGGCTATATTCACTGGAATTTAGAAGAATGAGCTTCTCACAGAAACGTATAAAATTCCAATAGGATTAGTCAGGGTAAATGCAGAAAGGATATTCTTGATAACCGAAGATTTGTGGTTAGTCATGGGATAAGGGGTACACCATGTATGACAGGGATGAAGAGGAATTTCTTCACACTGAGAATGCTGAGTCTGTGGAATTCTCTGCCACAAGAAACTATTTAGGCCAAAACATTGAAGACTTTCAAGAAAGGTGTAGATATTGTTCTGAGGACTAAAGGGATCAAAGGGTATGAAAGAAAGTGGGAACGGGGTACTGAGTTGGATGGTTGGCTATGATCATATTGAAGTGTGCAGCAGGCTCAAAGGGCTGAATGGTGTATTCCTGCTCCCAATTTCTATACTTGCTTGCAATAAGTTCTGAGTAAGGGGAAATTGGGAAAGAAATGAAAGGGAAGGTGTGAGATAGACTTGAAATACGAGAGTTTTTTTTTTCTTTTCCCTACCTTCTCCCTTACTCCCAACTTATTACATTCCTAACCTTTTCTCATTCTGAACTGATAATGAATCATTAACTTGATTTGTTAACTCTGTTTCTCATTCCACAAATGCTGCCAGATCTGTTATGTATTGACTGCTCAATGGAAGAGTGGTCATTTGGATACCACCTGATGACCCTGCTCTCCTGGTAACAGCGATAAATAATCATGTAACCTGTAAGTGAACAGGGAGTATAGACCTCAGTTGAACACTTCTCCCGAAGACGATATTACAACATGACACTCAGTAAGGACTACACAGGATTAGATTAGATTACATTACAGTGTGGAAACAGGCCCTTCGGCCCAACAAGTCCACACCGACCCGCCGAAGCGCAACCCACCCATACCCCCACACTTACCCCTAACCTAACACTACGGGCAATTTAGCATGGCCAATTCACCTGACCTGCACATCTTTGGACTGTGGGAGGAAACCAGAGCACCCGGAGGAAACCCACGCAGACACAGGGAGAACGTGCAAACTCCACACAGTCAGTCACCTGAGGCGGGAATTGAACCCGGGTCTCTGGCGCTGTGAGGCAGCAATGCTAACCACTGTGCCAACGTGCCGCCCACTAATAGATTATTAGTCAAATAGATTATTTGCCCATGTACTGTCATAGGGCTTCAACACACAATCTTTTGATTTATTGAAATTTGCCAACTTAGATATGCCAGCCCGGATACTAAAAAATGAACCAAATCAGGTATCTAAACTTATGGGTCTTTTGATAGTTATCTTTCTGTTCTGTGCACTCCTATTGAGCTTAATTTATTAGTTTATGTCCCCATCAAATCTGGACACCCTGATTTAACAATTACCTTGTCCCACATCCACCACTAGCACTTGACAGCCATGTTATCCAGGTTGAAACTTTATTGCTGGAACAGCACAGCAGGTCAGGCAGCATCCAGGGAACAGGAGATTCGACGTTTCGGGCACAGGCCCTTCTTCAGGAATCTTTTCGACGTTTCGGGCACAGGCCCTTCTTCAGGGCCTGTCTCCTGTTCCCTGGATGCTGCCTGACCTGCTGTGCTGTTCCAGCAATAAAGTTTCAACTTTGATCTCCAGCATCTGCAGACCTCACTTTCTCCTCCAGCCATGTTATCCAGCCTCTTTTGGACACAATTAGATTCAACTCGAAGTAGCAAGGTTTCTATTTGTAGGTGTCTTTATATTGTCAAAATGAGCTGTCTTTGGATAATTTTTCTGATGCAGACAGGTTAATTAGAAACTACCAACTAATCCTTTAAATAAATGATCAAAGTCAAGGTTGAAATTTTTAAATTCAAACCAACAAACTGGCTTTGATTCAGCATACAGAACAACCTCAGTTATCCGAACATTGATTATCCGAATTTCAGATTATCCAAACAAGACTTCAAGGTCCCAATGCTTGGGTAAATTGTGTTATCCGAACAAAATACTCCCTACCTGCGTTGTTCAATAATCGAGGTTGCCCTGCATTCAATATTTTCCCTATTTGAAATGAATTCCTTCTTGTATCTTCTGTACAACAAAAACAAACTCACCATAAAATTTTGATTTGGCCAAGATGCTGCCAGTGATGCAAAACCCATCTTTTCTATTACTGACATAGAATGCAGACACAGGAGGATGATGAGACACCTGGAGAGGGGAGACAATTCAACTATGTAGCAAAAGTAGCTGAATGTAAACAAAAACAAAATCATGAAAATATATTCAGAATCATGATTCAAGTTTCAAATTAAAATGGGACGTAAGAGACTTTTTAAAGTTACAATGCAACTCATCTTTTGTAGAATTATACTTGATAACAATTAACTGATGAGTGAAGGACACCCAAGAACACATTGCAAAAATTGAAAATGTCACTAGCATTTTGTACAAAGAACAACAAGAAACAGATTGCCAATTATTGTTGAAAGAATATCCACGAAGAGCTATAAATGTGGTAATTATTCTGGCATGGCAGCCCATTTCTGATGAATGAATTTTCCTTGTTTTTACCTGTTCCGCAATGTAAAATGTCCTGCTGTTTGCTTTCGGGTGAATCCACATACACCGGAACGTTTCACCAATAATTGGATTGTATGGTTTTTTCAAGCCCTTTATGTGAAAACAAAAAAAAATACGTTTATTGTAAAGAAATTCCTTCTCGTCAAAAGAAAACCAATATTACTAATAAAACCAAGAATGTAAACAGACATCTTAAAGGTAGTTGCTGTTATTTGCTTGCTAAGAATAAAAGAGCAAACTTGTCACTATAAAATGCTCTGTCAATCCCACAGAAGAACCCAGACCAATCACATACAATATTTTAAAATACAAGGAAATCTATGAAGTAGAAAAATGATCTACATATAGTTAGATATTTTCTTATACTCCACACGTGCATGCCTGATATTGGAAATTCATTTGTCTGATAGTTATGAAATCAGCATGTATCTGGCATTGTACTTTCACAGAAGAATCGAGTGTGGATTTGCTCAGCTTTTTTCAAAGTCACTTGTGAGATGTGGGTGTTGCTGGCTCGCCATCACTTGTTACCTATCCTTTATTGCTCTTGAGAAGGTGGTGGTCAGCTGCCTACTTGAACCACCACAGTCCATGTGCTGTAGGTGGACCCACTATGCCATAAGGGAGGGAATTCCAGAATTTTGACCCAGCGACAATTGAGGAACGGTGACATATTTCCAAGTCAGAATTGTCAGTGGCTTGAAGGGAAACTTGCAAGTGGTGGTGTCCTGTACATGTGCTGTTCTTGTCCTTCTAGATGAACTAGTTATGGGTTTGAAAAGTGCTGTCTGAGGATTTTTGGTGAATTTCTGCAGTGCATCTTGTAGATAGTGCACACTGAGCATCGGTGGGGATGGGAAGTGGATGCTTGTGGATGTGGTGCCAATCAAGAAATTGGCTTTGTTCTGGATAATGTTAAGCTTCTTGAGATGCTTTTGGAACTGCACCCATCCAGGCAAGTGGGGAGGAGTCTTGACTTGGACCTTATAGATGGTGGAGAAGCTTTGGAGAATCGGGTTGAGAGTTACTTGCCGCCGTATGCCTAGCCTCTGAACTGCTTGTGTAGCCACTATTTACACGATGAGTCCAATTGAATTTCTGGTCAATGATAATCCCGAGGATATACTGGGGATTTCAGTGATGGTTACAACATTGAATGTCAAGGGACAGTGGTTAGATCGTTTCCTATTGGAAATGATCATTGCCTGGCATTTTTGTGATACAAATCTTATTTGCCACTTGTCTGCCTAAGCCTGGATATTGTACAGATCTTGTTACATTTGGACTTGGACTACTTCAGAGTCTCAGAAGTTATGAAAGGTACCGAAATTGTGCAATGATCCTTGAACATCCCAACTTTTGATCTTACAGTGGAGGGAAGATTATTGATGAAACAGCTGAAGATGGTTGGGCCTAGGACATTACTCTGAGGAATTTCTGCAGAGGTGTCCTGCAGCTGAGATGACTGATCTTCAACAACCACAACTGACTTCCTATGTGCCAGGTATGACTCCAAATAGTGGACAGTTTGTATTCTAATTCACCTTTGGAATTCAGATCTTTTGTCCATGTTTGAACCAAGGCTGTAATGAGGTCAGGAGCTGAGTGGCCTTGGCAGAACCCAAATTGGGCATCACTGCATAATTTGTGGCCCTCTGACATTGAAGCACCTCAGACCACACTGGACTTGAGCACACAATCTAAGTTGAACTGTTTAGGCAGTGCTGAGAGAATTCTGTATTATTAATTAAGAACTGCGTATTGTGAACAGCAAATTAACTGAAATCTCTTTGGCAGAGGTGAAATTTCCATGGTTCCATTTAAAGGAAGTTCTCCCACTGTCCTTATCAATATGATACTACCTACCAACACTGCTACACTGCCCAAAGGTGAACAAATTACTGGATTACTTGTCAATTGTAGGATTGTGGAGTGTGTAAACAATGTCATGTTAGCCTATACAGCAACTGTGATTACTTATCAATTAGATTCTTTGGTAGAAGGTGTTGCAATATGCCATGACATGAATGGCATTAAATGAATTTCTTTCCTTTCTCTACATGTTACTTCAAAGCATTTTGTTTTTCATATATATAATATTCACAAATCGAACACAAGAGGTAGATTTAATCAGACACAGTTTTCTTCCAAGGAGTTGAAGCAATTTAGTTGATAAAAACAAACCTTTGGTTTTTTGTAGAAGCCAGACAAATACCATCTTGTCACTTTCTTCAAGCGACTGTATGGATTTTCCTCTGCTGCAGCTCTGGGAGAAACAAATACTTAGACTTGATGCATGCCAAATCTGATTGAGACTAATATTAGACAAAATAACTGACTGTGACTCTTAAAGTTTCTCAGATTCTCGTTATACCAGACCAAGTTATTGGAAGGGAACATTTCGGGTACAAGAGTCAAGTTCTGGTAACTATCACAATATTATACATCAGAAAGGTTTTTGTTTCCAGATTTAATGCAGAAACTTCTCAAAATGGGAATATGGAGAAGGTTTCCTGAAAGTCTAATTATATGAGACTTTTGGTAGATTCCATGACTCTGAGGGTGATGCTCAGCTGACCTGCGGCTATAAGGACTCAATTATCCTCAGCATTTATGATCCAAAGGTATGATGAAACCTTACAGGGCATAAAAACCCTGGGGAGATTTCTCAAGATGCTGATTTAAATTTCTAAGAACATAATAAATAGTAGCCGGAATAAGTCATTAAATTCATTGACCCTCTTCTGACACTCAGTTAAGTTAATTATGAATTTTTTCCCTTAACTTCAATTTTCTATCTGATCTTCATAATTTCCTAATTTCCTTACTGTCCCAAAAAGTAAAACACATTTGCCACTCTTTATGGCATTTCTTCAGAGAAAGACAGCTAATGGATGGATGTAAGTTTGCTCGCTGAGCTGGAAGGTTCCTTTTCCAGACGTTTCGTCACTTGGTTAGGTAACATCTTCAGTTGGCCTCTGGGCAAAGCACTGCTGATAATTCCTGCTTTTTATTCATATGTTTGGGTTGATGATGTCATTTCCTGTGATTATGTCATTTCTGTTCTTTTTTCTCAGCTTGTGGTAGATGGGGTCTAACTCTATTTGTTTGTTGATAGAGTTCTGGTTGGAATGCCATGCTTCTAGGAATTCTCTGTTTGGCTTGTCCTCGGATGGATGTGTTGTCCCAGTTGAAGTGGTGCCCCTCCTTATCTGTATGTAAGGATACTAGTAAGACGGGGTCATGTCATTTTTGTGGCTAGTTGATGTTCATGTCTCTTGGTGGCTAGTTTTTCTGCCTGTTTAGTCCAATGTAGTCACCAGGAGACATGAACATCAACTAGCCACAAAACGACATGACCCTCTTCACTTAGTATCCTTACATACAGATAAGGAGGGACACCACTTTGAATGGGCAACACATCCATCCTCGGACAAGCCAAAAGAGTGCATCAAATCCTCTTCATCATGTAGCAGCTAGTAAACCATCAATCCACTGTGTGGACAATGAAAAATATAGTCACATGATTGAAATTGTGATGAGAAATACTTGGAAGTATCTTATTAATTAATTCAAAGGTGCCATGGTATTTCAGTGATTAGTACTGCCTCACAATGCTAGGGACCCAGGTTTGACCCCAGTCTTGGATAACTATCTGTGTGGAGTTTGCAGATTCTTCCCATGGTACTCCAGTTTCCTCTCACATGTTGCAATTGTACGAACCTCCACCATTTCCTCTACACACATACCACCCTCTGTGTGAAAAAGTTGCTCCTTAGGTCTCTTTTATATCTTTCCCCTCTCACCCTAAACCTATGCCCTCTCATTCTGGACTCCCCCACCCCAGGGAAAAGACTTTGTCTATTTACCCTATCCAGTGCCCCTCATAATTTTGTAAACCTTTGTAAAGGTCCCACCACTCAGCCTCTGATGCTCCAGGGAAAACAGCCCCAGCCTGTTCAGCCTCTCCAAAGATGTGCAGGTTAGGTGTATTAGCCATGGGAAATATGGGATTACAGGGAGAGGGTGGGGGTCCAGGTCTGGGAAGATCCTATGACAGACTAGTTTGCGATGAGAAAACTAGAGGGAAGTCATCTCTCATCAGCATGAAAGGAAGACCATGCTTTAAAAAAAAAACCCACCTCAGGCAGAGAAGAGGGGGTTACTTCTTTTAGATGCAAGATGATAGTTTTTCACCACAAAGAGCCTGGCTAACTTTGACTGGAATGCCAGAAGCCTGGGGTTGATTGGTGTGGACCAGGGTACATTTTCACAAAAGACCTCAGACTTTAATTTTCTTTCAGTACACGAGACAGAGTCTTTCACGCCTGCAACACCAACTACTATCTACTCAATTAGAAGTGACTTTTAAAAAATAAACTCCAAGATAACTAAGTGCATGCTAAATATTCAGAAATTACCTTTTAATATGTGCACACGCATCTGGTGTGAATGAGTGTGTGTCAGTTGCACTTACATGTGGAAAAATAAGATTTATCCTTTTTTTATTTAAAATTCCTGTTTGGATCCGTCACAAGAGACAAAGCTTTCAAGGTGCATTTTGTTGTGGTCATTTGAGAGGTGAGGAAAGGGGAAATCATCATACCTTTCCCCTGTACAAACTGGGGAATTAAACAAAATATTCAAGTCAGCAGAGAGTACTCACTGTGATAGAAAATCTGCATGATAGTAGTAGTCTGATAACTTGTCTAGGAACGACCTCGGCTCCAGGATAAATGTAGGCAGCACTACTTTAGAGAGGTCCATTCCTGGCCGAACTTGTTTCAGTAGAGTCCATATCAGACTTTTGTTTTCTTCAGATACGACTTCTGTCTGAGAATCTTCACCTGTCTTTTTTTTTGTGGCAATGGGGAGAAAGAAGAGAAAATAAGGTTTCCAAAAATATTTCCCCAATTAACTGGGGATGGAATTACATTGGGGAACTTACTTAGCACGCAGTAAACATGTCAACAGCACTTTTTGTTGTTGTTGAAAATTAAATTGAATTGATGTGAATTACGAAATTTGCATTATACTTCTAGTTATTTCATCAACATTAAATGTCGCCCTATGAAAGGCAATAGAATACCAAACACTTTATATCTACCCACCACTCTGTTACAACGTCTACATTATATTTATCCATCTGGCAGTGTGTTACCTCTTAAGATAAATATCCAGGAGTTGGAAAATATAAATTTAAGGAAAAATGTTGAACTCGGAAATGCAGGGAATCAAAATTTCTGGTCTCACTGCTGCACCATCATGTCAAACAGGAAGAAAACATGCTGGTCAGGTGAATTCCATGAACCACGTGGAGTCATAGCAGTGATGCAGTACATGGAAACCTCCATAAACAGGATCATAGAGTCACAGAGATGTACAGCACGGAAACAGACCCTTCGGTCCAACCCATCCAAGCCGACCAGATACCCCAATCCAATTTAGTCCCACCTGCCAGCACCCGGCCCATATTCCTCCAATTCCTTTCTATTCCTATACCCATCCAAAGCCTTTTAAATGTTGCAATTGTACAAACCTCCACCACATCCTCTGTCAGCTCATTCTACACACGTACCACCCTCTGCATGAAAAAGTTGCCCCTTCGGTCTCTTTTATATCTTTCCCCTCTCACCCTAAACCTATGCACTCTCGTTCTGGACTCCCCTACCACAGGGAAAAGACTTTTTCTATTTACCCTATCCATGCCCCTCATAATTTTGTAAACCTCTATAAAGGTCACCTTCAGCCTCCAACACTCCAGGTAAACAGGCCTAGCCTGTTCAGCCTCTCCCTGTCGCTCAAATCCTCTAACCCTGGCAACATACTTGTAAATCTTTTCTGAACTCTTTCACGTTTCACAACATCTTTCTGATAGAAAGGAAACAACAGAGACTTGTGCTCTTGCTCTGTTTATAAACAGCAAGTAATATATTATACTATAACATCTCCAGGTCTTGTTGTCTCAACTCTGAAAGACTAACCCTTCCAGGGAGGGGAAATAAAACATCCCAAAGGCTCTGAAGCTCTACTTAAAGCATGGTGGCACTGATCTTAATGACTGCGTAGAGTTTGCTACCAATCATTCAAAATGAGAAACACTCCTGCAATAAGTTATATCACGTGTTCAAAACTTGACATTCAGTCTGAAAAAGCTATTAGAGCAGATGACCAAAAGCTTGGACAAAAATAAAGTTTTAAGTATCAACTTAATGACGAACAGGATAGAAGAGAAATATTGACAACAAGGAATTTGAGAGCCGAAAGTCGAGACAGCACAGCAGCCAATGGTTGATGACATTAAAGCTGTACTGATGAGCAAGAACCATATCAAATCTCTGAGGGGTTGTACTTTCAGCTAAAGCTTCAGCACCTAGTGTACCCCTTCTTACCAATGTCTAGGGTCACCCAGAGAGGGAGACAGTAGTGTTTCAATAAATCTGAAAAAGTTGCCAGTACGTAAATTCCCTCATTTGAATCAGCTTAGGAATCACACTGAATGATGAGGATGTGATGGTGAATTCACCAACTAACTGTTAAAACATTAATATACATACACTTTACGCTAATCACATAATCACCGTGGGCGGCACGGTGGCACAGTGGTTAGCACTGTTGCCCGACAGCGCCAGAGACCCGGGTTCAATTCCCGCCTCAGGCGACTGACTGTGTGGAGTTTGCACGTTTTCCCTGTGTCTGCGTGGGTTTCCTCCGGGTGCTCCGGTTTCCTCCCACAGTCCAAAGATGTGCAGGTCAGGTGAATTGGCCATGCTAAATTGCCCGTAGTGTTGGGTAAGGGGTAAATGTAGGGGTATGAGGGGGTTGCGCTTCGGCGGGTCAGTGTGGACTTGTTGGGCCGAAGGGCCTGTTTCCACACTGTAATGTAATCTAATATTATGATATCCGTCAATGACTTGTTTATGAATAGCATACTGAAACATGTGCCACCTTCAGTATATGCCACCTCAGTGCTAAGCACAATGCATATTTATTCAACCAGTAGTCATATCAAAAACTGGATGGTGAGTGGAAATTCCTTAGTCTAGTCAAGGGAGACACAGTCAGGAGGTCTGTCCACTTACAGTCTGGGGAGTGGGCAACAGTGAGCCAACACAAGCATTCACCTGAATTATGAATTGCCAGTCAGAGGCCTAAAAGACAGCTTCCGGTGGCTGGTCAGTCAAGTCTAGGGGTTGTATGAGATCAGGAGGACAATATTTTTGGGGGTGGGGTGGATGGTATTTGTACGGCCAAAAGGGACATCACTGCTAAATGGGATGGTGTTAATGGTGAGGTGAAACAGAGCTAGGTATGGGGACTGGTGGTAGCAGGGTAAATCCCAAAGAAAGTTAAGGGTTGGGGTAAGAGTAACAAGGAGTAAGTTGGAGGCCAGGGCAGGTTATGGGAAGGGAGGATTTATTGGCATGGCCCAACACTGTGGCTTCCACAGGGGTAGCACAGAGGATCAGTCTGGACATCACTGAGGTACAATGTCATAGCTCAGAGGGCAGGAGTTTGAGGCAAATCTCAATACAGTGAGTCTCCAAATGGATGAAAAGAGACAGCATAGTGCAAGGTAAAGGGGTATGGAAGCTGGTGCAGGGGAGGTGGAATACCTGGCAATGATGTGCGACCTGGAGCCAATGGTGTTTGTCACAAGCTGTGTTCCTGGCCAACACTCACCATCTCTGGATATGAAATGCAACTGAAATATAGCTGGAGCAAGATCCAGGGTAGACACGGTCAATGTCAGCTTGAGACTGAAACCATGGGATCCATGTCTGCTGGATGTTAGGACATTGAAGGGACATTGACATTTCTGCCTTTATATTCAATGTTTTGGTTTATTTTTCTGTGTTTTAACTTGGTGTGGCTGCACTATACAATAACCTTTACTGTATTTTGTTACAAAATACACATGACAATAAATACATTTTAAAAATCTTGATTCATCACCAGTTATATAACTTTAAAGACAGTCTGTTCTGAATGCACTGAAAAGTGTAAAGGCAGATGTAGGCCCAGAGTACAGTAGACACTTCTTTTTTAAAGTCATGTGTTGGGCACTCAGTGTGTGCAACACCTTCAAATTAGTGCCCATGCTGAGGCGAAAGATGAATGTTCCCAAATCCTACTGTCTGGTCTGTAGCACTGACCCTGTCATGGGGGAACAAAATGACTTGATATGATCTTATGAAGATGTCATCAGGCACTACCCTGATGTATTTGTGGGAGTGCAACGATGCAATCCTACACAGATCATCCATCATCCTTTGGAAGGAGTCAGTCACATAGAAGTTCAAAGTGATTGTCCCTTCACAGCCCTGGGGGAGGGTGGTCTCCCACTCCCGTAGCACTCGAGCAGGAGCTCACAGCACAGGAACAGATAAGTGCATAGTTTTAAGTGTAACCTTGCTGTAAGTCTACAGTAGTGAGTAGAGTGGGTACTTTCTTGATTACATGTTTTACTGAGATCTGTCTCTCAAATAAGTTTTAAAAATATAAACCATAAGTACTAAGTAGACCTGGAGCACTTTTTTTAGAGCAAAAGGGCAGTGCTATTTTCTGGGTCTGTAGATTGTGAAGGAGTAAGAACGGCCTTTACTCGAGTGATATGCTCTTCCTGTTGCAGATGGGGGTTTAGGGAGAGTTTCCATGTTACTGATGATAACGTCTGCAGGAAGTGTCTTTGGTGGTGAATCCTATCATATTCCATGGATCAGTTGGAGCAACAGTTAGAGGCAACAAGGAATTTACAAGATCTCGAGGGTGTAAGAGGTACTGTACCTTTAAGAGAGTTAAAAGCTAGCAGAATTACTGACACAGCACCAAGTGTTCTGAATAAGGTTACAATGTAACATTTGGTTGAACAGCTAGATTAGATGACAAAACAAATTCAAATTTGGCCAATCAGTTTAAATTATATCCCAAAGGGGTGGCATGGTGGCTCAGTGGTTAGCACTGCTGCCTCACAGCACCAGGGTCCTAGGTTCGATTCCAACCTCGGGCAACTGTCTGTGTGGAGTTTGCACGTTCTCCCAGTGTCTGCGTGGGTTTTCTCCGGGTGCTCCGGTTTCCTCCCACAGTCCAAAAATGTGCAGGTCAGGTGAATTGGCCATGCTAAATTGCCCGTAGTGTTAGGTGCATTAGTCAGAGGGGAGTGGGTCTGGGTGGGTTATTCTTCGGAGGGTCGGTGTGGATTTTTTGGGCCGAAGGGCCTGTTCCCACACTGTAGGGAATCTAATCTAATCTAATCAAAAATACCAAATTCCAGTCAGGTTTAAATTGAGTGTACTTACAATCTTGAAAGCCAATGACATGATCCGATGCTTTTGGGGTATAAGACTGGGAAAAACTGAACAGTTGAGAGAGAACTGCCAAGCCACCAACACATGCAGACTGCCCGCAGAATAGCTCTCTTAAAGGTACCTTTATCTATTAGCGACTTGTGAAAAATAAGCCCTAAGAAGAAGAAAAGATGATATGGGAAGACACAAAGAGAAAATTCAACAGAGGAACAGAAAGTTCAGGCAGTGGAGAAAGGACACTAGAATTACCAGATGATTACATGTCAGTGCTTCCGGCCAGAATCTCGACCTATGAGGGATAGAAGTTGAGAGAAGAAGAGATCATACAATATGAAAGAATGAGTAGAGAACACTGGTAAGAGGTTATGTGTTAAAGAAGCTCAAGAGGGTGAAAAGGAAGCGAAAGGCCTCAGGTGTTTTCACTGTAATGGAGTGGGACACAGAAAATTACAGTGCTGGTGGTTTCAGAAGGGCACTGGGAAAAGGTGTTTTCACTGCCAGAAGGTGGGACACGTAAAGAGACAGTGCTGGTTGTTAAGAAAGCGCTGTGGTAAAAGAAGCTAAGCCAGTGGCATTAGTGAAGGTAGTAAAGGAGACCCCCAAGAAGAGCCAAGGTGGTGCAGGGCAGTGCACAGGCTAGGCAGGGGCTGGGTATGGAATTAGTACCTGCTCTCTACAAAGAATTCGCCTCTGTGGGTAAAATTTACTAGGAAGGACAGGGAGAGAAGAACAAGAAGTTACAATTTCGAGAGATACTGGATCTAACCAATCGCTGATAATAAGGGATGAGCGAATATGTACTCTTTCTGATCTGTTACCAGAGAGTGTGGTAATATGTGGGATAGATGGACAGAAATTTAGCATTCCCCTATGTAAGATCAGGTTGGAGTGCCAACTTAAGACTGGAGAAGTTACAATGGGAGTGATTGACAGAGTTTCAGTTCTACGAATTCAGTTTGTTCTTGTGAATGATTTGGCAGGATCCAAGGTGAGAGTGACACTCCTTGTTGTGCAGAAGCCCAAGGAAGACCAAAAAACTGAGGAGTTAAACAGAAATATCCCTGTATTTTCCCAGACTGTGTGGTAACCAGATCCTACTATCATAAGTCACAGCATGAAGTGAAAAGTAAAGAGAAAGATGAAGGAGTTGAGGGTTGGTTAGCAGACACCCTGTTTGATGTAATTGTGCAGGAAAAACCTGAACAGGCAGAGGGTCAGACAGAAGTATTTGGTCCTGAAAGGTGAAGAGACTTGCAACTGCAATTCAAGATGATCAAAGATATATGTGTGGATGCCTATTCAAAAAAGGAGGCAGAGAATATTCCAAAAGGTTATTATTTGAAAGATAGAATCCTAATACAAACAGAGACCAAGACAGGTTAGTGCAGAGGAGAAATGGGCCGAAGTGCACCGGATTGTGTTGCCGGTAGCATACAGACAGGGGTGTTATGGATAACACATGAACTACCTGTAGGAGGTCACCTAGGGATATGAAAGACTCAGGCTAAGGTACAAAGTCATTTTCATTGGCCTGGAATGTACAAGGGTGTGGTTAACTTTTGCCAAACATGTGATACATGCCAAATGGTAGCTAAGCCACAGGCAGTAATAAAACCAGCACCTTTTCTGCATTTGAAGAACCTTTCATGTGGGTCATAATTGATTGTGTATTTTCCCCCCTGAGAACTAAATGTGGGAACCAGTACTTGTTAACCATAATGGATGTGCCTACCAGATTTCTGGAGGCAATTCCTTTACGGAGTATCAAAGCAAAAAAGGTGGTAGAGGACTTTGTAGCTTTCTTCACACAGTATGGGCTATCCAGAGAGATTCAGTCAGACCAAGGGTCAAATTGTACTGCTAGGCTGTTTAAGGTGGTTATGGGCAGCTTAGGTGCACAGAACTTTAAATCCAGTGCATATCATCCTGAATCCCAGGGAACTTTAGAAAGATGGCATCAGACCTTGTTCCCACATTTAGTTCTCAGGAGGGAAAATACACAATCAATTATGACCCACATGAAAGGTTCTTCAAATACTGCCAGAATTACCCAAATGATTGGGATAAAAGTAACCCCATTTGTATTGTTTGCCAGTAGGGATGCCCCAAACAAATCTACTCAATTCACTCCCTTCAAGTTAATATTCAGGCATGAAGTGAGAGGTCCTTTGAAATCAATTAAAGATAATTTGACAGGTCCAAAGTTGGAGATCTCAAACTTAGATTACGTATGAGAAGTGAGGGAGAGATTAAATTGAGTAGATAAGCTACTAAGCAGCACCTAAAAAAGGCACACTATAGAATGAAGTAAGTGGCAGAGAAAAGCTCTGAGACTCGGAAGTTTTCCCGAGGGAATGACATGTTAGTACTGTTACCAGTGATAGGAGATCCCTTCAAAGCCAGCTTTAGTGGTCCCTATCAAATTGAGAAAAGGTTGAGTTAGGTGAACTATCTAGTAAAGATGCCAGAAAAGAAAAGTGTTGGGTATGTCGTGAACATGTTGAAAGAACTGGAGAAACAGGTGTTAATTACTGTCCCACAGAGTGAGGAATCAAATGCAAACGAGGTGGATTTTGATGAGCCTCAAAATAGATTAAAAAATGAAGAAGTCCTTGAGGAGTGGGAGAGGTCAGTAAGCTGTCTCAGGCACATAGAACTCAGTTGGAAGATTTGTTATTGCAGTATAAGGACATATATAAGAATGAGATGGGGAGGACTAATGCTATTTTACATGAAGTCGGTGTGGGGAATACTGCTCCGATAAGGCAACACTCCTATCGGCTTAATCCTTTCAAAGCCAGGCATGTCCAGATGGAGGTGGAGGCCATGCTCGATGAGGGTATCATCGAACCAAGCCAGAATGAATGGACTTCGCCGATCGTCTTAGTTCCCAAACCCAACGGGACTCAACGACTCTGCTTGGATTATTGGAAGGTCAACACGATTACAAAATCGGACTCATATCTAATTCCTCGATTGGAGGACTGTATCGAGACAACAGAACAAACCAGTTACATCACTAAGTTGGACTTAATTCGTGGTTACTGACAAGTACCTTTGACAGGCAAAAGATATTTCAATGTTTGTAACTCCAAATGGTTTATATCAGGTTAAAATGATGCCCTTTAGAAAGAAGAACACACCCACCACATTCCATAGACTCATTATCAGAGTTGTGGCTGGGTTAACAAACTGTGCAGTCTATTTGGACGATATAGTGATCTTTAGTAAGTCCCAGAAAGATCACATGGTACAGTTGACAGAGCTCTTTGAATGACTATGAGAAGCAAAACTGGTGATAAAATTAAACAAAACTGAAATCGCAAAAGCAGAGGTGATGTTCTTGGGATGTAACAATGGGTCATGGAAGGTTAACCCCACGGAACGCTAAGACCGATAGGAGTGTTGCCTTATCAGAGCAGTATTCCCCACACTGACTTCATGTAAAATAGCATTAGTCCTCCCCATCTCATTCTTATATATGTCCTTATACTGCAATAACAAATCTTCCAACTGAGTTCTATGTGCCTGAGACAGCTTACTGACCTCTCCCACTCCTCAAGGACTTCTTCATTTTTTAATCTATTTTGAGGCTCATTAAAATCCACCTCGTTTGCATTTGATTCCTCACTCTGTGGGACATCCAGAGAGATTCAGTCAGACCAAGGGTCAAATCCATCGAGGAATTTCCACGCCCACCCTCGAAGAAAGAGGTGCTTCGAATCTCAGTGGATTCTATCAGAAGTTTGTTCCAAACTTCAGCAGTGTAGTGTCACTGTTAACTGATTTGCTGAAGAAGAACACAAAGTTTCGGTGGACAGAACAATGCCAGGAGTCATTCGACCATTTGAAATCCATGTTAAACACCAAACCAGTTTTAAAATCTTTTAAAAGTCTGCCATCAATGCTAGTGACATAGGGGTTGGAGCTGTACTCTACATGAAGATGAGGATGGGATTGAACTGCCAATTGGTTACTTTTTGAAGAAGATCAACATCCACCAGAGTAAATACTCCACAATCAAAAAGGAACTATTGAGTTTGGTACTGACCTTCCACATTTCAACTTGCATGTCACAAACAATGTGTCAGAAATGGTTGTGTACACGAATCACAATCCGCTTACATTCTTAGATCGCTTTAAAGACAAGAATATGTGACTATTTCGTTGGAGTCTTATGTTACAGACTTTTAATTTAAAAATCGTACATGTTGCGGGTCGTAAGAGTGTAATCGCAGATGCATACTCGTGGATTTAACTGATAAAGTTTAGATAAGATTTGTATTTACTTAATTTTAAAAAAATTATATATATAATATATACACACACAGGTATAGGTATACAGGCAAAAGTTAAGGTGAACTTATATTAAAGTTATTTGTATGTTAGGGTAATAAGTTTAAAGGTTAGGAAAAACTGAAGCCATCTTTTCATTATGATGGTTCTTTTTTTTTAAAAGGGGGGAGGTGTTATGAAGGTGCAAGGGGTACTGTACCTTAAGAGAGTTAAAAGCTAGCAGAACTATCTAACACAGCACCAAGTGTTCTGAACAAGGTTATAATGTAACACTTGGTCGAAAGCTAGATTAGCTGGGTTGCCTGGAGACGACAAAACAAATTCAAATTCGGCCAATCAGTTTAAATTATACCCCAACAGTACCAAAATCCAATCAAGTTTAAATTGAGAATATTGACAATCTCAAAAGCCAATGACACAATCTGATGCTTTAAGGGTTTAAGACTGGGAAAAGCTGAACAGTTGAGAGAGAACTGCCAAGCCACCAACACATGCAGGCTGTCCACAGAATAGCTCTCTTAAAGGTACCTTTATCTATCAGCGACTTGTGAAACATTATCCTTAAGAAGAAGAGAAGACAGGAGAAGATTCAAAGAGAAGATTTGACAGCTGGCTGGTTTCGAAATTTGAATTTTTGGTAAATCTTAATTGGGGGGTTTTATCGGACTATTATTGTAGAAGGGGAAGGTAAAAGGTAGGATGGAGAATGGAGTTGTAAGTAGTTGTTAGCTAATTATTCTCTGTTATACTTTGTCATAAAGCTGGTCCCTTTTTTCTAAAAGCTGTTCATTTTCTCAAGGATACGGTGTCCTTCATGCTTCTCAGAGGGGTTGTAAACGAGCCAGGCTCCAAATAGACAAGTTTGGTACAGAGATTAAAGGGGATTGAGAGGTCTTTTTGTTTATATATAAACAGATGAGACTTCAGGCCAAAGTGGTCATGTTTTAGAAATGACCTGTATAATGGAATGGGTCAGCTCTCTAGCTGAGCAGTTCAGTCCAGAACTAGTTGGAAGTTCAGCAGTGGACTGTGTGAACAGCTCTCTCTCTTTCTGCCCTTCTAACTTTAAGCCATCTGTAATCCTTTATTCCTTTTTTTTAAACTGTGTTTTAAGGGGGCTTGCTTAGTGAGACTTTTGTGTATAGCAATAGGGAAAGCAATTCTGGATCTGGTGTTGTGCAACGAACCGGATTTGATCAGGGACCTCTAAGTAAAGGAGCCATTAGGAGGTCGTGATGACAATACAATAAGCTTTAATCTGAAGTTTGAAAGGGAGGGGGTAGAATCGGTAGTGACAATATTTCAGTTGAATAAGGGGAACTATGGAGCTATGAGGGAGGAACTGGCCAAAGTTCAATGGTGCAATACCCGAGCAGGGTTGGCAGTGGAACAACAATGGCAGGTATTTCTGGGTATAATGCAGAAGGTGCAGGATTAGTTCATTCCAAAAAGGAAGAAAGATCCTAAGGGGAGGCAGGGGTGGCCGTGGCTGACGAGGGAAATTAAGGACCATATAAAGACAAAAGGGAAAAAGTATAACATAGCAAAGATGAGTGGGAAATTGGAGGACTGGGAAGCTTTTAAAGAACAACAGAGGATTACTAAAAAGGAAATATGCAAAGAAAAAAATAAGATACGTAGGCAAACTGGCCAAAAATATAAAGGAGGATAGTAAAGGCTAAGACTAGTAAAAGGTTAAGACTAAAACTGGGCCCTTGAAAACAGAAATGGGTGAATTTATTATAGGGAACAAAGAAAATGGTAGAAGAGTTGAATTGGTATTTCAGATCTGTCTTCACTGGGGAAGACATGAGCAATCTCTCAGATGTAAAGTGGCTGAAGGACCTGAACTGAAGGGAATTTATATTAGGCAGGAAATGGTGCTGGAGAGACTGTTAGGTCTGAAGGCTGATAAGTCCCCAGGATCTGATGGTCTGCATCCTAGGGTACTGAAGGAGGTGGCTCTAGAAATCGTGGATGCATTGGTGATCATTTTCCAATGTTCTATAGATTCAGGATCAGTTCCTGCAGATTGGAGGGTGGCTAATGTTGTCCCACTTTTTAAAAAAGGAGAGAGAAAACAGAGAATTATAGACCAGTTAGCCTGATCTCAGTGGTGGGAAAAATGCTGGAGTTAATTATAAAGGACGAAATTACGACACATCTGGATAGCAGTAACAGGATAGGTCAGAGTCAGCATGGATTTATGAAGGGTAAATCGTGCTTGACTAATCTTATGGAATTTTTTGAGCATGTAACTCTGAAGATAGACAAGGGAGATCCAGTGGATGTAGAATATCTGGTCTTTCAGAAAGACTTTGATAAAGTCCCACATAGGAGGTTAGTGAGCAAAATTAGGGCACATGGTATTAGGGGCAAAACACTGACATGGATTGAAAAGTGGTTGGCTGACAGGAAACAAAAAGTAGTGATAAACGGCTCCCTTTTGGAATGGCAGGCGGTGACCAGTGGTGTGCCGCAGGGATCAGTGCTGGGACCGTAGCTTTTTACAATGTACATTAATGATATAGATGAAGGTATTAAAAGAAGTATTAAAAGGTATTAATATTAACAAATTTGCTGATGACACAAAGCTGGGTGGCAGGATGAAATGTAAGGAGGATGTCAGGAGAATACAGGGTGACCTGGACAGGCTAGGTGAGAGGACGGATGCGTGGCAGATGCAGCTTAATGTGGATAAAGTGTGGTTATCCACTTTGGTGGCAAGAACAGGAAGGCAAATTACTACCTAAATGGAGTCAAGTTAGGTAAAGGGGCAGTACAACGAGATCTAGGTGTTCTTGTAGATCAGTCAATGAAAGCAAGCATGCAGGTACAGCAGGCAGGGAAGAAAGCTAATAGCATGCTGGCCTTCATAACAAGAGGAATTGAGTATAGAAGCAAAGAGGTCCTTCTGCAGCTGTACAGGGCCCTGGTGAGACCGCACCTGGAATATCGTGCGCAGTTTTGGTCTCCAAATTTGGGGAAAGACATTCTGGCTATTGAGGGAGTGCAGCGTAGGTTCACAAGGTCAATTCCAGGAACGGCGGGACTATCTTACGCTGAAAGATTGGAGCGATTGGGCTGGTATACGCTTGAGTTTAGAAGGCTGAGAGGGGATCTGATTGAGACGTATAAGATTTTAAGGATTGGACACTCAGGAGGCAGGAAGCATGTTTCCGCTGATGGGTGAATCCCAAACCAGAGGACACAGTTTAAAAATAATGGGTAAGCCACTTAGAACAGAGTTAAGGAGAAACGTCTTCACCCAGAGAGTAGTGGTGTATGGAATTCTCTGCCCCAGAAGGCTATGGAGGCCAAGTCTCTGGATACTTTCAAGAAAGATTTGGATAGAGCTCTTAAGGATAGTGATATCAGGGGTTATGGGGATAAGGCAGGAACAGGATATTGATTGAGGATGATCAGTCATGACCGTAATGAATGGTGACGCTGGCTCGAAGTGCAGAATGGCCTATTCCTGCACCTATTGTCTATTTTTGGAACAGCAGAATTAAGTCTAGTTTGGATAGACAGTTCGGTAGGGGTTCTTTATTCTGTCCTTTATGTTTCATTGTGTAACTTTGTGAATAAATTTCTGTTTTAAAACATGGTAGTCAACCTAGTGAGTTTACTCCTCATAATTTTCACTAAACACTTAGCGAAACAAATTGCAAAGTTATGATCTGGGTTGCCTGCTCAAGAATGTTGAGTGGTCTGGCCTCGTCCATAACAGATTGGGGACTCTTCACAGGATTTTAAGCAGCGACTGGTCGGAGCTAGTGTCTATATTTTGGCTGTTGGTTTGGTTGGGTAGACAAAGTTTGGGATAGCAATGGCTCTTTCAGTCACCACAAGTTTTCTCGAAGTGGATGCAGTGACTATTGAAGTTTTTCAGAAGGTGAATAAGACCATCTGCAGGAATTAGCAGACAAGCTGGAATTGGGACTGCCTGTTTCTGTGAGGAAAGGAGAAATAATTACAGCATTTAAACTTGTTGGAGAAACCATCAGAATCTGGAGAGGTAGCAAAAATTCAATTGCAAATGAAGAAGCTTAAGTTAGAGTTAGAGAGATAAGGAAAGGGCAGCAGAAATGAAACAGTTTGAGTTATGGTTAAAAGCAGAAGAGAAAGAAAAAGAATGAGAGGCTTTAGGAGAAAAGAAAGAAAAAGGGAGAGCTTTTGAACTTCAGAAACTGACATTTAAAAAGGAAAGTCAGATTAAAAAGTTAAAGATGAAGGCTGAAGGCAAGTCTAGTGAGGAAGAGAGTGGGGATCAGCAAATCCATGGTGGGCGAAAGCCCAATGGGAAACTGGTTAAGTGTGTTCAAGCATTGCCTAAATTTGATGAGAAGGATGTGGAAGCTTTTTTCATTTCATTTGAAAAAGTGACTAAACAAATGCAGTGGCCAGTGGCAATGTGGGTTTTGTTGATGCAAACAAAGCTCATAGGTAGGACTAGTGAGGTATTCGCATCACTAAGGAGGTGCTGTGAGTGGCGCATGAGCTACCACTTGGAGGAGGTCATTTCGGAGTGAGGAAAACACAGGCTAAAATACAAAGACATTTTTACTGTGCTGGGCTACACAAGGATGTAGTTGAATTTTCCAGATGTGTCATACATGTCAGCTAATCGAAAAACCACAGGCAGCAATAAAACTTGCACCGTTAATACCTATTCCAGTATTTTGGGAACCTTTCACAAAAGTTTTAATTGATTTTGTAGGTCCCCTAACTCAAATAAAAAGTAGGAATAAGTATTTATTCACAATAATGGATGTGTTGACTAGATTTACAGAGGCAATCCCATGACACAACATCACAGTTAAAAGGGCTGTAAAAGAATACTTAAATTTTTAAAAATAGATACAGACTACCAATAGAGATCTAGTCAGATCAAGGATCAAACTTCACATCCAAAATATTTGAGGTGGTTATGGATAACTTGGGAATAAAGCAATTCAAATCTACTGCATACCATCCTGAATCACAGGGGGCACTAGAGAGATGGCATCAAACACTAAAGACCAAGTTGAGGGCTTATGGTCAGGATTATCCAGATAATTGGGATAAGTGAGTTCAGTTTGTACTTTTTGCGATCAGAGATGCATCTAATGAATCAACCAAATTCAGTCAGTTTGAATTAATTTTTGGGCAAGAAATAAAAGGACCATTAAAATTGATTATGGAGAAATTGATAAGTTAGAATTCAGAGACCACCCATTTGGACTATGTGTCAAATTTTAGAGAACGATTAAATAGAGCTGGAGAGTTGGCTAGACAGCATTTAAAAGTATCACAGCTTACAATGAAACAGGAAGCAATTGGGGAAAAGGTATTGGTGTTACTTCCAGTAACAGGTGAGCCTTAAAAAGCAGCTTTAATGGACCTTATCAAATCAAGAGGCAATTGAGTGAGGTGAACTACTTGATAAGGACTCCATACAGAAAGAAATCTCACAGAGTGGGTCATGTGAATATGCTCAGAAGGTATTTTGACAGGGAAGGAAAGCAAGAGGAGAAGGTGTTAATGATTACAGCACAGAAGGAAGAACCAAGTTCAGAGGATTCTGAATTGGACATTCCTCAAAACAAATTGGACAATGAGCAAGTTATCAAAAATTGGGATAAAGTATTGAGTAACATTCCACAAGCGAATCGAAGTGACCTGCAAGAGTTATTACTATCACATTGGGAGATATTATGCATGACGTACAGATAGGAGATGCTGTTCCGATTAACCAACAGCCTTATAGGCATAACTCTCCAAAGTTGGCACAAGTTCAGAAGGAGATAGAATGCATGTTCCAAGTGACATAATCGAAGTGAGTTACAGTGACTGGCACTCACCTATAGTCATGGCGCCAAAGCCAGATGGTACCTAATGGTTACGAGTGGACTACCGCAAAGTCAACACCGTTATAAGGACTGATGCATATCCAATTCCACAGCTGGAGGACTGTGTCGAAAAAGTGGGACAAGCAACTTACATTTCTAAGTTGGACTTGCTCAAAGGCTACTGGCAAGTACCTCTGTCAGAGAGAGCAAAGGCAATTTCAGCTTTCGTAATGCCAAATGGAGTATATCAGTTCAAAGTCATGCCATTTGGTATGAAAAACGTTCCAGCCACATTTCAGAGATTGGCTAATAAGGTCATTGCTGGGTCACCCAATAGTATTGTTTACATTGATGACCTGGTGATTTTTAGTCACTCATGGAAGGAACATTTACAGCATTTATCAGAATTGTTTAATTGATTTCAGAAGGCAGGCTTGGTGGTAAACCTAGCTAAAGGTGAATTTGCCAAGTCACCGTCCTGGCCCTGTTAATGGACCTAGACAAATGGTCCCATGGGATGCAAAAATGAAAATAATTGGGGAATTTCCCACACTGTCGATGAAGAAAGCAGTACTATGCTTCCAGGGATTGAGTGAATTTTACTGAAAGTTTCTGCCAAACTTTAGCAGTGTGGCTGCTCCACTCACCATATTAAAAAAGGGCAAGACGTCTCAGTGGACAGCCTAAAAACTGTGTTAATCACTGCGCCAGTATTAGCCACACCTGAGTACAACAAGCCTTTCAAGGTGGCTATTGATGCCAAACTGGAGACTGTAAGAATCATGAAGATAGCATTACTAAGGGGAAGAGTTGGCAGACCTCAGATGAACGCAAAAGAACTGGTGACCTGAAATGCATCTACTTAAATGCAAGGAGTATAGTATGTAAGGCAGATGAACTTAGGGTTTGGATTGGTGCCTGGGAGTATGACGTTATTCCAATCACAGAGACTTGGATGAAGGAAGGGCATGATTGACAACTAAATGTTCCAGGATATAGATGCTTCAACAGGTCAGGGAGGGAAGTAAAAGTGGGGGTGGAGTTGCATTGCTGGTCAGGGACGATATCACGATGTGAAGGGCTTGAGCAATGAGGCGTTATGGGTAGAGCTGAAAAATAAGAAGGGTGCAGTTACATTGTTGGGGCTGTATTATAGGCCTCCCAACAGTGAGCATGAGGTAGAAGAACAAATCGGTAAACAACTATGGAAAGATGTAGAGGCAATAGGGTAGTGGTGATGGGAGATTTTAATTTTCCCAACATTGACTGGGATACACTTCGCACCAGATGTCTGGATGGGGTAGAAGTTGTAAGAAGCGTACAGGAGAGATTTCTAGAGCAGTATGTCAATAGTTCGACAAGGGAAGGGGCCATATTGGACCTGGTACTGGGGAATGAGCCAGGACATGGTGGTAGAAGATGTGGTGGGGGATTTCTTTGGGAACAGTGACCACAATTCTGAAAATATTACAATACTCATAGACAAAGATGAAAAAGTGATCCTAAGGGAAGAGTACTAAACTGGGCCAAGGCCAATTATATCAAAATTAAGCAGGAGCTGGGAAATGTGAACTGGACACAGCTATTTGAAGGGAAGTCCACATTTGATATGTGGGAGGCTTTCAAAGATAGGTTAAAGATAGTGCAGGATAGGCATGTCCCGTTGAAGCTGAAAATGTGTTGCTGGAAAAGCGCAGCAGGTCATGCAGAATCCAAGGAGCAGGAGAATCGATGTTTCAGGCATGAGCCCTTCTTCATGCCAGAAACGTCGATTCTCCTGCTCCTTGGATGCTGCCTGACCTGCTGCGCTTATCAAGCAACACATTTTCAGCTCTGATCTCCAGCATCTGCAGTCCTCACTTTCTCCTTATATCCCGTTGAAGGCAAAGGAGAGGAAAGACAAGATTCATGAACTGTGGATGACAGGAGAAATCGTACGACTAGCCAAGAGGAAAAGGAAAGCATACATAGGGTCCAGGCAGCTAAGAACAGAATGGGACCTGGAGGAATATCGGAAGAGTAGGACTAGTCTTAAGCCGACTAATAAAGCGGGCTAAAAGGGATAATGAAATTGCTTTAGCTCGCAGAATTAAGGAAAATCCCAAAGCCATAAGAAGCAAGCGGGTAACTAGAGAAAGGATTGGTCCACTAAAGGATAAGGAAGGAAGGCTGTGTGTGTAGAACCTGAGAGAATGGGTGAGATTCTGAATGATTACTTTGCATCAGTGTTCACTGAGGAGAGGGACATGATGAGTGTTGAGATCAGAGATAGAAGTTTGATTAGTCTGGATCACGTTGGCATAAGTAGGGAAGATGTGTTGGGTAGACTAGAGGTTATTAAGGTGGACAAATCCCCAGGACCAGGTGGGATCTATCCCAGGTTGCTGAGAGAGGCGAGAGAGGAAATAGCTGGGGCCCTGACAGATATTTTTGTGGCATCCTTAAATACAGGTGAGGTGTCAGAGGACTGTACAAGAAGGGTAGTAGGGATATTCCAGGTAACCACAGACCAGTGAGCCTGATGTCAGTGGTGGGAAAGTTGCTGGAGAAGGTCCTGAGGGATAGGATCTATTTATATTGAGAAAAGAATGGGCTTATCAGTGATAGGCAACAGGGTTTTGTTTGGGGGAGATCGTGCCTTACCAACTTAATAGAGTTCTTTGAGGAAGTGACCAAGTTGGTAGATGAAGGAAGGGCTGTTGATGTCATATAGATGGACTTTAGTAAGGCGATTGATAAGTTTCCCCACGGTAAACTAATAGAGAAAATGAAGTCATATGGTATGCAGGGTGTTCTGGCGAGGTGGATAAAGAACTGGTTGAGCGACAGGAGGCAAAGTAGTAGTTGAAGGGAGTTTCTCGAAATGGAGAAAGGTGACCAGTGGTATTCCACAGGGATTAGTGCTGGGGCCACTTGTTGTTTGTGATATACATAAATGATCTGGAAGAGGGCACTGCTGGTATGATCAGCAAGTTTGCAGATGACACGAAGATTGGTGGAGTGGCAGAATGCATAAGGGACTGTCAAAGAATACAGGAGACTATAGATAGACTGGAGAGTTGGGCAGAAAAGTGGCAGATGGAGTTCAATCCAGACAAATGTGAGGTGATGCATTTAGACAAGTCTAATTCTAGAGCGAATTATACAATAAACGGAAGAGCCTTGGGAAAAGTTGATGGGCAGAGAGATCTGGGAGTGTGGGTCCATTGTACCCTGAAGGTTGCTGCACAGGTGGATAGAGTGGTCAAGAAGGCAGATGGTATGCTTGCCTTCATTGGACGGAGTACTGAGTATGAGAGCTGGCAGGTCATATTAAAATTGTACACGACATTGGTTCAGCTGCATTTAGAATACTGTGTACAGTTCTGGTTGCCACATTACCAAAAGGGTGTGGACGCTTTGGAGAGGGTGCAGAGAAAGTTTACGAGGATGTTGCCTGGTATGGAAGGTGCTAGCTATAAAGAGAGGTTGAGTCGGTTAGGTTTGCTTTCATTAGAAAAAAAGTGATGGGGGGGACCTGATTGAGGTTTACAAAATCATGAAGGGTATAGACAGGGTAGATAGCGATAAGCTTTTTCCCAGGGTGAAGGACTCAATAACGAGAGGCCATGCTTTCCAGGTGAGAGGTGAAAAGTTTAAGAGGGATACACGCGGCAAGTACTTTACACAGAGTGTGGTGGGTGTCTGGAACGCGTTGCCAGCAGAGGTAGTAGACGCAGGCACGGTAGATTCATTTAAGATGCGTTTGGACAGATGCATAAGTAGGTGGAGAGCAGAGGGATACAGATGCTTAGGAATTGGGTGACAAGTTTAGACAGTAGACTTTGATTGGCTCAGGCTTGGACGGCCTGTTCCTCGGCTGTAAATTTCCTTTGTCTTTGTTCTATACAGGTGCCGGTGCGGTGCTCCTGCAGGAGGATGATGAGGGTATAGAATGACCCATGGGGTATTTTTCCAGAAAGTTGAACGTTCATCAACAGAAATATTCAACAGTGGAGAAAAAAAAGACTCTAAGCTTAGTGTTGGCAATTTTTACTTTAATTTTTACTTTAAATAGTGACCTTTGGGATAGTTCTTGGCTTCTCGAAATTTCACAGATTACCATACGGGGTAATCTTTTTTATGTTGCAGGTTTAAATCAGCGGGGGGTTAACCAGTGTTGTAAGAAGGGTGTGATGGATGGCAGATATAGGAAAGGAGAAAAGCCGCAGATACAGTCAGGTAGATGGGTTAACTCTTGGAAAGGTAGGAGTGGTAGGCAGATAGTGCAGGAGTCTTCTGTAGCTATCCCCAGTTCAAACAAGTATGCTGTTTTGGAAGATGTAGTGGGTTCTGGACTCTCAGGGGAGCGTAGCATGAACAGCCAAGTTTCTGTTATCAAGATTGGCTCCGAAGAAATGAGGGGTACATCGGGTTCCAAGCAATAAATTGTGATAGAGGATTCTCTAGTCAGAGGCACAGACAGAAGTTTCTATGGCCAGCAGTGAAAAATCAGAATGGTGTGTTGCCTCCTTGGTGCCAGGATCAAGGGTGTCTCAGAGAAGGTGCAGAATGTTCTCAAAGGGGAGAGGGTCCAGCAGAAGGACATTGTACACATTGGAACTAATGACTTGGGGGGGGAAAAGGATGAGATTCTGAAGGGAGAATATAGAAAGTTAGGCAGGAATTTAGAAAGGAGGTCCTTGAGGGTAGAAACATCTGGATTACTCCCGGTGCTACGAGCTCGTGAGTGTAGGAATAAGACGATAGAGCGGATGAATGCATGGCTGAGGAGCTGGTGCTGGGGAAAAGGATTCACATTTTTGGATCATTGGAATCTCTTCTGTGGTAGAAATGACCTGTACATGAATGAAGGATTGCACCTGAATTGCAATGGAACTAATATACTGGCTAGGAGATTTGCTAGAGCAGCTCAGGAGGATTTTAAACTAATAAGGTGGGGGGAGGGGGTGGGACACAGAGAAATAGTGAGCAAAGAGATCAATCTGAGACTGGTACAGTTGGGAAAAGGAGTGAGTCAAAGAGATAGGGCAGACAGAAACAAAGCAGAGAACAATGTAGGACTGATAGATTAAACTGGCATTTATTTCAATGCAAGAGGCATAACAGGGAAGGCAGATGAACTCCGGGCATGGTTAGGAACATGGGACTGGGATATCACAGCAATTAAAGAAACATGACTCAGTGATGGACAAGACTGGCAGCTTAATGTTCCAGGATACAAATGCTATAGGAAGGATGGAAAGGGGGGCAAGAGAAGAGGGGGAGTGGCATTTTTGATAAGGGATAGCATTACTGCTGTATTTAGGGAGGACATTCCTGGGAATACATCCAGGGAAGTTATTTGGGTGGAACTGAGAAATAAGAAAGGGATGATCACCTTATTGGGGTTGTAATATAGACCCCCTAATAGTCAGATGGAAATTAGAAACAAATTTGTAAGATTTAAGTTGCCAGTAAGATTGACAGGGTGGTTATGGTGGGGGATTTTACATTTCCAAACATAGATTGGGACTGCCACAGTATTGAGGGTTTAGATGGAGTGGAATTTGTTAAGTGTGTGCAAGAACATTTTCTGATTCAGTCTGTGGATGTACCTACTAGAGAAGGTGCAAATATTGACCGACTCTGGAAACAAGGCAGGGCAGGTGGCTGAAGTGTCAGTGGGGGAGTACTTTGGGGCCAGCAACCATAATTCTATTATTTTTAAAATAGTGATGAGAAGGATGGACCGTACCTAAAAGTTGAAGTTCTAAATTGGAGGAAGCCTAATTTTGATGATATTAAATAAGAACTTTCAAAAGCAGAGTGGGGGCATATGTTCACAGGTAAAGGGACACTGGAAAATGGGAAGCCCTCAAAAATGAGATAAGATTCCACAGACAGTATATTCCTGTTAAGGTAAAAGGAAAGGCTGATTGGGAAAGCTAGATCACTCGAGAAATTGAGGTTTTGTAAAGAAAAATAAGGAAACATATGTCAGGTATAGACAGGAGAGATCAAAAGAATCCTTAGAAGACTATAAAGGCAGTAGGAACATACTTAAGAGGGAAAGCAGGAGAGCAAAAAGGAGACATGAGATAGCTTTGGCAAATAGAGTTAAGAAGAATCCAAAGGGTTTATATAAATACATTGTGGACAAAAGGGTAACTAGGGAAAGAATAGGGCCCCTCAAAGATCAGCAAGGCAGCCTTTGTGTGGAGCCACAGGAGATGGAGGACATACTAAATGAATATTTTGCATCAGTGTCTACTGAGGAGGAGAACATGGAAGATATAGAATGTGAGAAAATAGATGCTGACATCTTGCAAAATGTCCAAATTACAGAGAAGGAAGTGCTGGATGTCTTGAAACACATAAAAGTGGACAAATTGACAGGACCTGAATGGGTGTACCTTAGAACTCTGTGAGAAGGGAAGGAAGTGGGCGGCATGGTGGCACAGTGGTAGCACTGCTGCCTCACAGCGCCAGAGACTTGGGTTCAATTCCTGCCTCAGGCGACTGTCTGTGTGGAGCTTGCACATTCTTCCCATGTCTGCGTGGGTTTCCTCCGGGTCCACAGTCCAAAAAATGTGCAGGTTAGGTGAATTGGCCATGCGAAATTGCCCGTAGTGTTAGGTGAAGGGATAAGTGTAGGGGAATGGGTCTGGGTGGGTTGCTCTTTGGAGGGTCGGTGTGGACTTGTTGGGCCGAAGGGTCTGTTTCCACACTGTAAGTAATCTAAAAACAAGTGATTGCTGGACCCCTTGATGAGATATTTCATCACAGTTACAGGTGAGGTGTTGGTTGACTGGAGGTTGGCTAAGATGATTTCACTATTCAAGAAAAGCCAGGGAACTCCAGACCGGTGAACCTGACATCTGTGGTGGGCAAGTTGTTGGAGGGAATCCTGAGGGACAGGATTTACATGTATTTGGAAAGGCAAGGACAGATTAGGGATAGTCAACATGGCTTTGTTCGTGGGAAATCAGCTATTACAAGGGGGCATAGCTTTAAATTAAGGGGGGGTAGGTATAGGACAGATGTTAGGGGTAGGTTCTTTACTCAGCGAGTCGTGAGTTCATGGAATGCCCTGCCAGTAGCAGTGGTGGACCCTCCCTCATTATGGGCATTTAAGCGAGCATTGGATAGGCTTCTATGTTCTATGTTCTAAATCATGTCTCACAAACTTGATTGAGTTTATTGAAGTAACAAAGAGAATTGATGAGGGCAGAGCGGTAGACGTGATCTATATGGACTTCAGTAAGGATTTGGAGAAGGTTCCTCATGGGAGACTGGTTAGCAAGGTTAGATCTCATCGAATAGAGGTAGAACTAGCCATTTGGATACAGAACTGGCTTGAAGGTAGAAGACAGAGGGTGGTGGTGGAGGGTTGCTTTTCAGACTGGAGGCCTGTGACCAGTGGTGCGCCACAAGGACCAGTGCTGGGTCCACTGCTTTTTGCCATTTACATAAATGATTTGGATGTGAACATAGGAGGTATACTTAATAAGTCTGCAGATGACACCAAAATTGGAGATGTTGTGGACAGCGAACAAGGTTACCTCAGAGTACAACAGGATTTTGATCAAATAGGCCAATGGCTGAGGAGTAGCAGATGGAGTTTAATTTAAATAAATGCGAGGTGCTGCATTTTGGGAAAGCAATTCAGAGAAGGACTTATACACTTCATGCTAAGGTCCTGGGGTGTGTTGCTGAACAAAGAGAACTTAGGAGTCCAGGTTCATAGTTCTTTGAAAGTAGAGTCACAAGTAGATAGGATAGTGAAGACAACATTTGCTATGTTTTCCTTTATTAGTCAGAGTACGGAGTACAGGAGTTGGGAGGTCACATTGCCACTGTACAGGACATTGGTTAGGCCACTTTTGAAATATTGCGTGCAATTCTGGTCTCCTTCCTATTGGAAGGATGTTGTGAAACTTGAAAGGGTTCAGGAAAGGTTTACAAGGATGTTGCCAAGATTGGAGGATTTGAGCTATAGGGAGAGGCTGAATAGGCTGGGGCTGTTTTCCCTGGAGCGTCAGAGGCGGAGGGGTGACCTTATAGAGGTTTATAAAATCATGAGGGGCATGGATAGGATAAATGGAGAAGATCTTTTCGCTGGCTTGGGCGAGTCCAGAAAGAGGGGGCATAGGTTTGGGTGAGAGGGGAAGATATAAAAGATATCTAAGGGATAACCTTTTCATACAGAGGGTAGTGCGTGTATGGAATGAGTTGCCAGAGGAAGTGGTGGAGGCTGGTACAATTACAGCATTTAAAAGGCACCTGGATGGGAATATGAATAAGAACGGTTTAGAGGGATATGGGCCAAGTGCTGGCAAATAGGACAAAATTAGGTTAGGCTATGTGGTTGCATGGACGAGTTGGACCGAAGGGTCTGCTTCCGCGCTGTACATCTCTATGATCCATTTGGGTGAAATTGGATGGGAAGGACACTGTGGGGGCAAGGTTGGTTGTTAATGAGGTGAATTTAGGAAGGTATAGTGAGAAATCTCACTAGACCCTGCAGTAGCAATCAAAAAAACTCAACACAACTCATAATTAGCCACCAATAAGGAAAGATTCACTCTATTAACTTTTTCTTACCTCTCCCAACTCTTCATGGCTTTCTTCTACGTAACTTGTTTCCTCAACTGTATCCACAGGCTGCAGATCACTGTGCAGGTCATCATGTCTTTCTGATATATCAGAGTCACTTTCCTCACTTTTTCCACTTTTTTCAAGTGCATCATTATCTGATTCCTCATGGTCAGGCTCATTCTCACGATCTGATTTATCTGAGTAAAGGTCATGGTCTCTGAAGTGCTGCTGTTCTATTTCATTTTCATTTAATCTGAAAAGACAGTTGTCCTTATTTTAATGGAGAAGTAAATGTTAATTCTTAAGGGGTGCTGTTATGCAGGGGTAGTGTCCCCACATCTGAAACAGGAGGCCCAGGTAGAAGTCTCACTTACTCCAGAGCTGTGTAATAACACTTCTGAACAGGTTTAATAGAAAATATCTAAATGCAAATTCTTCTTTTCTGGGCTGCCATTACTTGAAAAGTAACAAACTCTGGCTTCTGTATTACAGATATTACTGAGTTAGTAGCTATAGAATTAATGCTACAACGTTATTGGCATGGACAACAGCTTGCTAAAAGTATTTCAATATTCTGGTCAGTGGGACTTGTGAAACAAGTGAGACTGGGTCACTTCTTGACCCACTTCGCCCATCCTCAAAAAAGAAATAAATCACTAATCCGTTGGTAAAATGAGTTTTAATGAGTACCATTCCAGAATAATTAATCAATCTTCCTTCAATATCTGTTGCCACACATGTCTTCTTGAGGATTGCATTGAGTAACTAATAATGTCATTTTTGAGTTCAGCATTAGGACTTGTAGGAGCATGGCTCCTGTGACATTTCATTCAATTTGCTATCAATTCATATCTGCAAAACTGCACTTGATTTTGTAGCACAGCATCTTAAAGCACAAATGCACCATGTCTCAAAGTGACTCATCCTTAAGAGGTTTTTAAAATAATACAGCATGAGTTTTTTTCTACATAACTGTCCAGGCTATCAGGTCCAATTAACAAAAAATTAGAAAATACACAGTCTGGAAACCAGTGTCACAATTTGAATAAGCTGCAAGGAGCACATACACACTTGAACATTGCACATTGAAAGGTAGCTGGAATACAGGATCACAGATCAGCTTATGCTAGGACTTAATTATCAGAATAAACACTATTCTAATTTGGTATCCACTTTATAGGAAATCTTGCATCAATCTGGAACCTTGACCCAGTTAATTAACAATTAATCAGAATGGCCTAGACTCTGTGGTAAGTGAGGAAGCAATACTTTTCATCTCTGATGTTGAGGAAATCTATCCACTAAGATCTGGCAGCCTCTACCACAGTCTCCACCTTTCCTGAGGGCTGTTTGAATTCAGCACGAGGTCAAGGACATCTTCAGACATGAAGTAAAGATGATATTAGCAACAAAACTTGAAATTTCTGGAAAAGCTCAGCAGATGGGGAAGCATCTTCAGAGTGATGTGAGCAATCCAGAAAAAAAGCCATTGGCAGAACAGACTCGGGTCAGACCCACTGGCAGTACAGTGGTATACATTCAGGAGGGATTTCGCCTAGAAGACCCAACTTTGAATATGGACATGAAGTCTCAATGTACGGGCAAGGAAAGTCCCTGCTGATTACCACATATCACCTTCCCATATGTAGTGAATCAGTACTCATCCATGTGGAACACCATTAAGTAGAAGTATTGAGGTTGACAAAGCTCACAATGTACTTCAGATGGGGAACTTTAATGTAGCTTCCCAAGAATGGCAGCACTTTGCTGACCAAAATGGTCAGATCTTAAAGCATGTACCTGCTTGACTGGGTCACTGGTAAAAGATCAAGGCCTCATACAATTGATTTGATGGATTGAAGAAACCTAGATTCCTGTCAAGTCTTTTAATCACCTAGAATGGCTTGCATATGTAAATCCCAGAACTTCTTTCAAGTCACATTAAAGATAACTTAAGGTTCTATTTAAAATAAGTGACATCTCAGCTCAGGCATTGCTTTAAAGGTGTGAGGTTAGAGTCTGTCTGTATCATAATCTTGACTCAGACTGGTTCTATTTCCAAAGTTGGAATTAATAAAATGTCATGTGGACTGACTGCCTACAGATTGGACAAAATAGAATGTATCTGCAAATGCAAATTCACCCCATAGACTAATGTGTGCGTGTGCACATGCGTGTGAGGGAGAGGGAGAGTGCGTGTGGGAGAGGGAGGGAGTATGTGAGTGCATGTGAGTGTGACAGTATATGCCTGTGACAGGGTGTGCGTGAGAGTGAGAGTGGGGGGGATGGTAGTGGTGATGAGAGTGTGGTGGGGCAGGGGTGTGTGTGTGTGTGTGTCTGAGAGACAGCATGTGTATGGGAGAGGATCTGCGTGAGAGTGTATGATTGTATGTAAGAGTGCATCTGCATAGCGTAGTGAGGTCATCTGTAGTGTGACATGAGCCCAAGATCCCAGCTGAGGCTATCCCCACACACTCTCACAAATATGTACTCTGTCACACTCTCGCACACACAATCACACCCCCCCATCCCCCTTTCCCTCACCCCAGCTCCCCCCAAAAACACACACACACCCTCTCACTCCTGTCCCACTTGCTACCTGATGAAGGAACAGCACTCAAAGCTTATACTTCCTCATAAACCTGTTGGACTATAAGATGATGTTGGGTGACTTAGCATTTCTATGTAAGTCAATGCCATCAAAGAAAGTTATCTGAAATACTGATAGAACTCCCAACTTTTCAATTAGTGCCTCCAGGACTTGACCATATGCCTGAACTGCCAGAAGAGGGTGATAGGAGCCCAATTAATCATGTACATATGAGAACAGCAGCACACCTTGAAAAGTACACTTACCATTTCAGAAGACAACCAATCACACAACTCTTTCAATAACGAAAGGTAAATGATTGAATAAAGGTTCTATTCATTCTACACCAGAACATGATTTCCTTCACGAAAGAAGTGATTGAAAATAAAAAATGTCATGAATAGAACACTTTTCATGTTCTATGGTTGCCCAAAGTACTTTATAGTTAGTGAAAAAGCTTTGAAATGAAGTTTTCCCACCATGTAGAAAACATGGCAACCAAGTTGGATAAAACATAATCCCACAATCTGCAAGTGCTATTGATCAATTAATCTCCTTCAATGGTATTGACTGAATAACAAGCACTGACATTTACATATAAAATTTCATTCCCCCCAAGTTAGTGCTTCGTCAGTTTAATTTCTCATTGGAAAGCTATAATGTTTACATTTCTGGAAATCACAGAATGTGTGTTTCAAAAACAGGTCTATCATAAATGGATTTTAGCTACAGCTTCAGTGTTACTTCAGGTGCCAGAGCACTTGGTTGCTTTCTAAATATGCAGGTCTTCACAATTCTTGATAAAAGACACAAACCATAAGCCGTAGGAACAGGAGTAAGACATTCACCCCATCAAGTCTGCTCAGCCATTCAGTGAGATTATGGCTGATCTAATAATCCGCAATACCACATCCCTGCCTTTACCCCAAACCCTGATTCCCTTCCTCATTAAAATCTGCCTATTTCAGTCCTGACCCAGCTTCCACAATCCTTTTTGGGGTTCCACAGATTCATTGCCAGCTGAGGTACGAAACTCCTCTTCATCTCCGATATATGATCCCTTACTCTGAGATTACACCCCGATTCGAGATTCTCCCACAGGAGAAACAACTTTGTGTGTCTACCCTGTCAAGTCCCCTTGTCAAGGCCCCTTGTCTTGTGCATTTCATAAGGTCACTTTTCAATTACAATTTACTTCTCAATCTCTCATCAGAAGGTGCTCCTTACTCATATAAGCCTTGTGAACCTTCTCTGATCTGATTCCAATGCAGGATATCTTTCTTTCGGTAAAATGCCAAAACTGTTCACAGTATTCCAGCTGTAGTATATTTTTAGCAAAACCACTCTACTTTTATACACCATTCTTTTTGAAATGCTAACAAAATGCGTGAAACACTTCTGTAGCCATTTAATATCAAGTGCCAAAAGAACCACTTACTGGTCATGTTCTGGATTTTGAAGAGCATTTGCTCGCAGTAGACCAAAAAGCGCCACGTGGCAGTTTTCTGAGGTGTATGGATCAGATTCTTTGCCTTCTCTAATCATGGTTCGCTTAAGGAGACTTGAACACTTCAGTGCAAGTTCCAAAGCATCCATCCAACATCTTCCTGCAAAGGTTTGAAAGGTTTGAAAGGTGTGTTAAAACTTGAAAAATCAGGTGGTGAAGAACTGAACAGTGGATCACACGTCTGTCTTTATTTCTAAGCTTTTATGCATGGAAATAAATTACATATTGTCAATTTCTGACCAAACTTCTCCTTGAATGAACAAGTGTAACACACCACCTGAACATAATTAACCCCTCGTGCAACTGGAGATCGATGTCCAGTGGCCTACCATGGGGGGCGGTACTGGCTCCCTTATTGTTCGTGATATATACATAAATAATATAGATGAGAATGTGAATGGATGCTAAGTAAGCTTGCAGATGACTCGAAGATTGGCCAGGTGGTTGACAGTAAAAAAGATATGGAGGATTTAGGTATGAGGAAAGATTGGAGAGACTGAATTTGTTTGCGCTGGAACACAGGAGATTGAGGGGCGACCTGATAGAAGGTTGTGAATGGCATGAATAGAGTGGAAAGTATGAATTTTTATCCCTGGGTGGAAGGATCAATTCCTCGGAGACACAGGTTCAAGGTGCAAGGAGGGAGGGGGACATTTAAAAGAGATGTGAGAGGCAGGTTTTTCACACAAAGGGTGGTGAGTGCCTGGAATGCATTGCCAGAGGTGGTGGTGGAAGCAGACACTATAGCAGCATTCAAGAAACACTTGGACGAATACATGAACAGGAAGGGAATAGAGGGATATGGATACTATAAGTGAAGACAGTTTCATGTGGCAGAGCGAAATGTGGCGACACAGGCTTGGAGGGCCGAAGGGCCTGTTCCTGTGCTACTTTGTTGTTCTTTGTTCTTCAGGTCTAAGGTTACAAGAGAATATAAATGGATTGGCCAGTGGACAGATCAGTGGTGGATGGAATTTAACCCTGATAAGTGTAAGGTAATGCACTTGAGAAGAAGAAACAAAATAAGAGAGTACTTAATGAATAGCAGGACATTGAAGCTCAGAGGAATAGAGGGACCTTGGGATTCCCGGAGACAAATGCGTTGATCAAGTTCAATAACTCAAAGTGAAATACCACAATGTACTGAAAATAAGCATATGTATAATTAGAGATTGGAGATCTTTTGACACAGTGGTAGTGTCCCTACGTCTGAGCCAACAGGCTCAGGGTCAAATTCCAGCTTTTGCAGAGGTGTGCAATAACATTGTTGAACAGATAGAAAATATCTATCTCAGCACTTATATAAATAATTTAGATGTAAACATAGGAGGTATAGTTACTAAGTTTGCAGAAAATACCAAAATTGAAAGTGTAGTGCACAGTGAAGAAGGTTGCCTCAGAGTACAACAGGATCTTGATCAGATAGGCCAATGGGCTGAGGAGTGGCAGATGGGAGTTTAATTTAGATAAATGCGAGGTGCTGCATTTTGGGAAAGCAATTCAGAGAAGGACTTATACACTTCATGTTAAGGTCCTGAAGTGTGTTGCTGAACAAATAGAACTTGGAGTCCAGGTTCATGTTTCCTTGAAAGTAGAGTCGCAGGTAGATAGGATAATGAAGAAGGCGTTCCATATGCTTTCCTTTATTGGTCAAGAGTACTGAACATTGGACTTGGGAGATCATGTTGCTGCTGTACAGGACAATGGTTAGGCCACTTTTGGAACATTTTGTGCAATTCTGGTCTCCTTCCTATTGGAAGGATGTTGTGAAACCTGAAAGGGTTCAGTAAAGATTTTTAAGGATGTTGCGATGGTTGGAGGATTTGAGCTATAGGGAGAAGCTGAATAGGCTGGAACTGTTTTCCCTGGAACATCGGAGGCTGAGGGGTGACTTGAAAGAGTTTATAAAATCATAGCGCACAGAACAATTAATATAGGATAGGCCCATCGGCCCTCAATGATGCGCCGACCTGTGGAACCAATCTGAAGCCTACCTATCCTACACTAGTCCATTTTCATCTATACGTTTATCCAATGACCATTTAAATGTCCTTCAAGTTGGGAGTCTACGACTGTTGCAGGCAGTGCATTCCATGCCCCTACTACTCTCTGAGTAAAAATACCACCTCTGATATCTGTCCTATATCTATCACCCCTCAATTTAAAGCTATCTTCCGTCATGCTAGCCATCACCATCCAAGGAAAAAGGCTCTCCCTGTCCACCCTATCTAACCTCTGATTATCTTATGTCTCAATTAAGTCACGTCTCAACATTCTGCTCTCTAATGAAAACAGCCTCAAGTCCCTCAGCCTTACCTCATAAGACCTTCCCTTCATAGCAGGCATCATCCTAGTAAATCTCCTCTGAATCCTTTCCAAAGCTTCCACATCCTTCCTATAATGTGGTGACCAGAGCTGTATGCAATACTCCAAGTGCAGCCGCACCAGATGTTTGTACAGCTACAGCATGACCTCATGGCTCCAAAAATCAATCCCTCTACCAATAAAAGTTAACACACTATATGCCTTCTTAACAACCTTATCAACTTGGATGGCAAGTTTCAGGGATTGAGGTACATGGACATAGAGGTCACTCTGCTCATCTACACTACCAAGAATCTTACCATTAGCCCAGTATTTTTTATTCCTGTTACTCCTTCCAAAGTGAATCACCTGACACCTTTCTGCATTAAACTCCATTTGCCAACTTCAGCCCAGCTCTGCAGTTTATCTATGTCACTCTGTAACCTGCAAGATCCTTCAGCATTATCCACAACTCCACCGACCTTAGTGTCATCTGCAAATTTACCAACCCATCCTTCTATGCCCTCATCTAGGTCATTTACAAAAACGACAAACAGCAGAGGACCCAACACCGACCTTTGCAATACACCATTAGTAACTGAACTCCAGGACGATCATTTCTCATCAACGACCACCCTCTGTCTTCTTTCAGCCAGCCAATGTCTGAACCAAACCGCTAAATCACCCTCAATCCCATTCCTCCGCATGTTGTGCAATAGTGTACCATGGGGAACTTTATCAAACGCCTTAGTGAAATCTATATACAGCACATCAACCTCATCCACCTGTTTGGTCACCTTCTCAAAGAACTTAATAAGGTTTGTGAGGCACGACCTACTCTTCGCAAAACAGTGTTGACCATCTCTAATCAACTTATTCCTTTCTAGATGATTATAAATCCTATCTCTTATAACCTTTTCCAACACTTTACCCACAACTGAAGTAAGGCTCACTGGTCTATAATTACCAGGGTTGTCTCTACTCCCCTTCTTGAACAAGGGGACAACATTTGCTATCCTCCAGTCTTCTGGCACTATTCCTGGAGACAAAGCCAAAGGCTTTGCAATCTCCTCTTTGGCTTCCCAGATAATCAAAGGATAAATCCCATCTGGCCCAGGGGACCTATCTATTTTCTCACTTTCCAGAATTGCTAACACCTCCTCCTTTTGAACCTCAATCCTGTCGGGTCCAGTAGCCTGTATCAGTATTCTCCTCAACGACCATGTTTTTTTCCAGTGTGAATAGTGATGGAAAAGATTCATTTAGTGCTCCCTCTATCTCCTCAGGCTCCACACACAACTTTCCAATACTATCCTTGACTGGCCCTAATCTTTCTCTAGTCATTATTTTATTCCTGATATACCTATAGAAAGATTTAGGATTTTCCTTGATCCTATTTGCCAATGACATCTCATGTTCCCTCCTCATTCGTTGTAGCTCTCTCTTTTTAGGTCTTTCCTGGCTAACTTGTAACTCTCAAGCACCCTGACTGAGCTTTCATGTCTCATCCTAACATAATCCTTTATCTTCCTCCTGACAAGAGATTTTTGTCATTTATCTCAAGAGGGTTGGAATATAAAAGCACCGTTGTGCTACTGAGACTTTATAAAGCTCTGGTTAGGCCCCATTTGGAGTACTGTGTCCAGTTTTGGTCCCCACACCTCAGGAAGGACATACTGGCACTGGAGCGTGTCCAGCAGAGATTCACACGGATGATCCCTGGAATGGTAGGTCTAACATATGAGGAACGGCTGAGGATCCTGGGATTGTATTCATTGGAGTTTAGAAGACTAAGGGGAGATCTATTAGAAACTTACAAGATAATACATGGCTTGGAAAGGGTGGATGCTAGGAAATTGTTTTAGACGAGGAGACTAGGACCTGTGGACACAGCCTTAGAATTAGAGGGGGTAAATTCAGAACACCGTGTGGGCGGCACGGTGGCACAGTGGTTAGCACTGCTGCCTCACAGCGCCGGAGACCCGGGTTCAATTCCCGACTCAGGCGACTGACTGTGTGAGTTTGCACATTCTCCCCGTGTCTGCGTGGGTTTCCTCCGGGTGCTCCGGTTTCCTCCCACAGTCCAAAAAGATGTGCGAATTCTTGATGTCACAAGGAATTAAGGGCTACGGGGAGAATGCTGGTAAGTGGAGTTGAAATGCACATCAGCCATGATTGAATGGCGGAGTGGACTCGATGGGCCGAATGGCCTTACTTCCACTCCTATGTCTTATGGTCTTATTCAACTTCTTTAGTAAACCACGGCTCCCTCACTCGACAACTTCTTCCCTGCCTGACAGGTACATACTTATCAAGGACACGCAGTAGCTGTTCCTTGAATAAGCTCCACATTTCAATTGTGCCCATCCCTGCAGTTTCCTTCCCCATTCTAAGCATCCTAAATCTAGCCTAATCGCATCATAATTGCCTTTCCCTCAGCTATAATTCTTGCCCAGCTATAACTATCCCTTTCCATCATGAGGGACATGGATAGGATAAATAGACAAAGTCTTTTCCCTGTGGTAGGGGAGTCCAGAACTCGAGGGCATAGGTTTAGGGTGAGAGGGGAAACATTTAAAAGGGACCTAAAGGGCAACTTTCTCACAAAGAGCATGATGCGTGTATGGAATCAGCTGCCAGAGGAAGCAGTGGAGGCTGGCACAATTACAACAATTAAAAGGCATCTGGATGGGTGTATGAATAGGAAGGGTTGAGAGGTAAATGAGCGAAATGCTGGCAAATGGGGCTTCATTAGGTTAGGATATCTGGTCGACATGGTCTGTTTCTGTGCTGTACATTCCTATGACTTTATAATTAACAGGGCACATAGGACTGAGATGATTATAGCCATGGACTGCCTGGAAAGTTGAATTTTCTGGAGGGTGGTTTCACCACCTGTGTGAAGGACAGATTGTTGGCCTTGTGCTATGCCATAAAAGTCTCATGGGGCATGCCAGGTTATTTTGGTGGTAGTTTTCCAGATTTTTGATGTGGCACATCTCAAAGGCCCAGAATTCTGGACTATACAGCACACTGAAGAGCACAATGACCTGTTGGAGTTTTATTTTATTTCTCAATTTAATGTCATGCCATGCTGCTTTCAGCATACTTATTGAGTTGGCTGTTGGCTGGATTTGCTTTCTGGGAAAAAAAATCACTGCTTGAGACAACACATTACAAACCTTTGAGAATTTTATCCAGAACCTTGTAAATGATGGAATCAGTGGCTATGTCTGAAGCTTCATAGCCTGCCCTTACTGCTGCTTGAACTGCAAATCTGGTCTTGGTGAAACCTATTTCGAGATCAAATGTTTTGTTACCACTCAAGAATTTGTTTGTCACAGTCCAAACACAGTCCCTCCTCTATTGACAGCTAGGACACAGTCACCTGCATACAGAAACTGTCTGATTACTGCCTTTGGGACCCTGATGGAGGTATGCAGTCGAGGAGAATTGAACTGCTTTCCTTGAATTGAATCTAATGTTCATGCTTGCAGACATGTCTCTGGAGTTTCCTTCAGTATTACAGCAAAGAAGATATTGAAGAATTAGTGTGCACATGCATCCTTGATGCACAAAAGGCAGCAGATCGCTCATCACAGGAGCTAACACATCCAGCCATGTGATCATGTATTTGGTTCAGGATTTTGACAAACATATTCAATGATACTAGCTTGCACGTGATCATACATCACTGTTGAAGAACACCTGAAGATTCTAAAAGACACCCTCATACAAACAGGATACAATGCTGAACTCATCAATCGACAGTTCCAACATGCCACAGGAAAGAAACTGTAATGACCTCGTCAGAGGACAGACATGGGACATGACCGATTGAATACCCTTCATCATTCAGTACTTCCCTGTACCTAAGAAACTACACCATCTTCTTTGCAGCCTTCCATACGTCATCGATGACGATGAATATCTGGCCAAGATCATCCATACGCCTCCGCTTCTCAACTTCAAACAACTGCCAAACCTTTCGCAGCAAACTTCCCAACCTTTAGTATATTAACATAGACATAGACATAGAAGAATACAGCGCAGTACAGGCCCTTTGGCCCTCGTGCAGCCTTCCATACGTCATCGATGACGATGAATATCTGGCCAAGATCATCCATACGCCTCCGCTTCTCAACTTCAAACAACTGCCAAACCTTAAACAGACCATCATTCGCAGCAAACTTCCCAACCTTTAGTATATTAACATAGACATAGACATAGAAGAATACAGCGCAGTACAGGCCCTTTGGCCCTCGATGTTGCGCCGATCCAAGCCCACCTAACCTATACTAACCCACTATCCTCCATATACCTATCCAATGCCCGCTTAAATGCCCATAAAGAGGGAGAGTCCACCACTGCAACTGGCAGGGCATTCCATGAACTTACGACACGCTGAGTGAAGAACCTACCCCTAACTTCAGTCCCATATCTACCCCCCCTTAATTTAAAGCTATGCCCCCTTGTAATACCCGACTCCATACGCGGGAAAAGGTTCACACTGTCAACCCTATCTAACCCCCTAATCATCTTGTACACCTCAATCAAGTCACCCCTAAACCTTCTTTTCTCTAATGAAAACAGCCCCAAGTGTCTCAGTCTTTCCTCATACGATCTTCCTTCCATACCAGGCAACATCCTGGTAAACCTCCTCTGCACCCGTTCCAGTGCCTCCACATCCTTCCTATAGTATGGCGACCAAAACTGCACACAATATTCCAGATGCGGCCGCACCAGAGTCTTATACAACTGCATCATGACCTCAGGACTCCGGAACTCAATTCCTCTACCAATAAAAGCCAGTACGCCATATGCCTTCCTCACCGCACTATTTACCTGGGTGGCAACTTTCAGAGATCTGTGTACATGGACACCAAGATCCCTCTGCTCATCCACACTAACAAGTATCCGACCATTAGCCCAGTACCCCATCCTTTTGTTATTCTTCCCAAAGTGAATCACCTCACACTTAGCTACATTGAATTCCATTAGCCACCTTTCTGCCCAGCTCTGCAGCCTCTCTATATCCTGCTGTAATCCTTTCCCTTACAATTCTCTCTAAGATTTTGCCCACAACAGAAGTGAGACTCACCGGCCTATAGTTACTAGGGTTATCCCTACTCCCCTTTTTGAACAGGGGAACCACATTTGCTATCCTCCCGTCTTCTGGCACTACTCCTGTAGACAAAGAGGACATACAAATCAAGGCCAATGGCTCTGCAATCTCCTCCCTTGCTTCCCAGAGAATCCTAGGATAAATGCCATCAGGCCCAGGGGACTTATCTATTTTCACCTTTTCCAGGATTTCCAACACCTCTTCTCTACATACCTCAAAGCCATCCATTCTACTTATTTGTGACTCAGTATTCACATCGACGACAATGCCCTGTTCCTGAGTAAATACTGAAGAAAAGTATTCATTCAGTGTCTCCCCAATCTCTTCCGCCTCCACACGCAACTTCCCACTACTATCCTTGACTGGACCTATTCCTACCCTAGTCATTCTTTTATTCCTAACATACCTATAGAAAGCCTTAGGGTTTTCCCTAATCCTACCACCTACTAACCTTTCATGTCCCCTCCTTGCTGCTCTTAGCTCTCTCTTCAGGTCCTTCCTGGCTACCCTATAACTCTCAACACCACATAACCCTGACATGGCAACCTCTGAAAGACATGTCAGATCATCGACATGGATACTACCATCACATGTGGGAACACCATTCAACAGAAACACATCACGTGACTCAGCCAATATGTCTACCTCAAAAGCTGCAGGTGAGGATGCCCCAAGGCATGATATATTGGCGTGACCATGCAGATGCTCTGACAACGGATAAAAGGACACTGCACAACAATCGCCAGACAGGAATGTACCCTCCCAGTCGGGGAACACCAGCAGTTAAGGACATTGTGTCTCCAATCTTTGGGTAAGCATCCTCTAAGGTGGAATTCGGGATGCACAACAACGCAGAATCGCCAAGCAGAAATTGATAGCCAAGTTCTGTTACCATGAAAGTGGCCTCAACCATGATCTTGTGTTCATGTTGTGCTACATGTAACCCCACCACACTGTTCTGTATTTGTAAAATCTTCCTTACTATCCTGTTTTGACACCATCACTTTGCTAACTTGTAATGATCTCTCTACCTTAGTTTGTAAAGTTCTGGATTACTTGTTACATTGGTTAGACCCTCGGCATGCTACTCTTATACCTATCAGGTTATTCCAGCTGTTTGGTTTGTCTCCAGCACCACCTTATTTTTAATTTTTTGTAATCATCTCTCTACCTCAATTAATTGGATTATAGGTCATCCCTTCACTTGCTATTCAACTGTTGATACTTAACTCACACCTACTGACATTTTTGATTACCTGCAGAGACATTATTCAGCCTATCAACACTCCACTCACACCATTCGTATGATCTTTTGACCAGTGTCAATAAAATTTTTTCTTCACTTCACCTGATGAAGGAGCGGTGCTCAGAAAGCTTGTGATTTCAAACAAACTTGTTGAACTATAACCTGGGGATCGTGTGACTTCTGACGTTGTCCACCCCTGTCCAACACCGACACCTCCACATCAAAATCATTAAAACCATAAATCTTGCCTCTGGGTTTTATGCATATCCCTAAAGCTCATTGCATTATCCAAATCTAGCTTATGACCTTTCCAACCTCCACTGTGTCAATACACTGAAGGATTTATGCATGCAGCCTCTCCAAACACAAAGTCAGAAATCACTTCTTGGCTCCTCAGGGCTTCTTTTGGGTTCTAACTCAAATACTGAACAGCCTTTGCTGGCGTATTGTATCAAGTTCTGGGTGCAACACTTTAGGAAGAATGCAAAGTTACTGGATACAGTGCAGAAAAGATTCATGAGAATGGTTGCAGGGATAGATAAATTGGAGAATTCGTGACTGCATTCCTTCTGGAAGAGAAGGTTGAGAGAAGCTGTGATAGCAATACTCAAATAATGCAAGACAGAGGAAACAAGGAAAAAGAAGTCCCCATTGGTTCAAAGACCAAGATCCAGAGGGGACACAGACTTAAGTAAACTGGCACAAGAAACGATGATGACATGGAGAAAAACTATTTTTCACATTGCTGAGTGTTTGCTGGAGGCAAGTTCAATTGAGGTTTTCAAATAAGAATGTATTACATAAAAAGGAAAAGTGTGCAAGTTATGGGTGAAGGCTGCAAGTGTCTGTAGGTGAATTGTTATTTCAAACAGCCAGCACAGACACAACAGGCCAAATGGTCTCCTACTGTGTTGTATCATCCTGTGAATCTAAACACACAATTAATACACCTTGTGCATTTATCCAAAATTTTAATAAGACCTAACTTCTTATGATGAATTCTTACCATCAGATTCTGAAGCAGCTCGAAATATCAGGTAACTACTGGGCAGTGGCTGAGTTATGGACCCAACGGTTTCACCTTTAGGACCCTTTAAGACAAAGTTACATTCAGTGGAAGACAGTTTAGGTTCTAAATATTATCTTCATAAAATGAATACATTTACATCACGTACAAAAATTATGTCTCTTTTTATTACAATAATATAGATAATGAGGTTAAAATTCAGTATTACAAATCAGCAAAGGAAAGGATATGAAAGTCAGAAGATTATCCCCACAGTTTTGGGGTCTAGATTGAGGGGCTATAGATGCAAGATTAAGGGGTTACACATACAAGATTATGGTACTCAAAAGACTCCAGAAGGAATTCCTGACACAAACAATGTCTGAGTTAGTGATTGGTTGAGACAGAAGCTGGATCAAAATTGAAAAATAACTTGAATGGGAAAAGGGTGAGTAAATGAGATTAAAGCTACATGCTTGTGTGGAAGGTAAAAACCAACATGGAAAGATTGGGCTATATGGTCTGTTCCCATAGAGTAGTTCCTCTTTATTTCTATACATGACAGGGCTTAGTGGTTAGCACTGCTGCCTCACAGCACCGGGGTCCCAGGTTCAATTCTAGCCTCAGGACACTATGTGGAGTTTGCACATTCTCCCAGTGTCTGCGTGGGTTTCCTCAGGGTGCCCCGGTTTCCTCCTACAGTCCAAAGATGTGCGGGTTAGGTGAACTGGCCATGCCAAATTGCCCATAGTACTAGGTGCATTAGGGTCTGGGAAATGGGTCTGGGTGGGTTACTCTTCGGAGGGTGGGTGTGGACTGGTTGGGCCGAAAGGCCTGTTTCTGCACTGTAGGGACTTCTTTAAATCAGCAGTGTCTGTCATTAGTGGAGTGGTGGCTGTTGTCAGGCTAAGCTCAGCACAGCCATTGTACAGTATTTTATAAAGTAACAATACCAGTTGAACAGCATTGCTTCAGACCTTTTGACAAATTCAGACACGTGCCAAAAATGAATTAATTGTACTATCTTCATGCCTTAAACCAGAAAACTAAGTGAGTTTGGTAGCAGAGGGGGCAAGTGGAAGAACTAGTGTTTCAAACAATCAACTTTGCAAGTGTGCAGAGGGAATTATTTACTCAAGTTAGTTCATCAGCTATTTTCTGATTTTTGTGCATCAAAGAATTTTGGTCAGCTCAGTTAAAGCTTTTGCCCGAAATGTCGATTTTCCTGCTCTTTGAATGCTGCCTGACCTGCTGTGCTTTTCCAACACTACTCTAATCTAAACTCTGGTTTCCAGCATCGGCAGTCCTCACTTCTGCTCAGTTAAATAACTGGCTTACGAGTACCAACTAACTAGCTAATTAAATATGCAAGAAGCATTTTTAGTTTACCTGTACAAAGGTTGATTGATTTTAATAGCCATCTCAACCCCCAAGTCAGAGCTCTCCCATCACACAGTTGTACGCATACGATTTGCAGTATTTTCCGTAAACCCAGTACAATTGCCCACATTGTTGTCAATATGGAATTTAGATTATGATTTAGATTACATTACAGTGTGGAAACAGGCCCTTCGGCCCAACAAGTCCACACCGACCCGCCGAAGCGCAACCCACCCATACCCCTACATTTACCCCTGCCCCTAACACTACGGGCAATTTAGCATGGCCATTTCACCTGACCTGCACATCTTTGGACTATGGGAGGAAACCGGAGCACCCGGAGGAAACCCACGCAGACACGGGGAGAACGTGCAAACTCCACACAGTCAGTCGCCTGAGGCGGGAATTGAACCCGGGTCTCTGGCGCTGTGAGGCAGCAGTGCTAACCACTGTGCCACCGTGCCGCCCACATCATCCAATATTACCGTGCGTTTGGAATGTGGGGTGTCAGATCTGTTTCAGGCCAAAGTTGAAAATTTGACCGTTGTTCATGATAAAATCATTATATTTTGATTTTAAAAAGTAAATTAAATATAAGATAATTTGGAGCATACAATTCATACATCAGATTTAAATAATGGGAGTGTGAAACAGGAACTCATCAAAGGAGGAAAAACAGGGGAAAACAATTTTTTAAAATTTTGAAGCAAGCTTCTGATTTAGTAATATAAAAATAATGTCACAATAACAAAATGATGATTAAATTCAGTAATTTAACTTTTGTATATCTGGGCTCATTTCCAATTTGTCTGTCGAGTTGGCCAGAGTTGCCTGAATTCACTCAATTCACTGAGCTCTAAGGGACGAGGTATCAATTTGTTTATGTCAAATCAAGCTTTATGACAAGAATCCAAGGCTCGTTTAGCTTTTCATTTTAAAGATCCAAGCACTGAAATAACACACTGCAGGGAGCACAAGCACAAAAGAAAACCCAAAAAATAATTTATGCAGAAGGAGAAAGTCATAAATCTATTAACATCTCATTTTGAGTGACAGAACATGCACACATGGTAAAGCATAAAGTCTCAAGACCAAATTGTGCAGTAATACATTTCAACACCAAATACACTTTGCATCTCAACATCAGCATTCAGTATTTCATATTCAGAGAATGGGTTGGGAAATATATAAACATGGTCAAATGGTGGAACAAACTCGATGAGCTGAATGCCATAATCCTACTCCTATACTTTATGGTCTTATGATCTTTTAGAAAACGAAACATAGCCTCCACAAACCTTTACAGCCCAGATTGACTGCTCCAAAGGGTGAAAAACTTTGAAACAAAAGCCATCCTTCTTTGATGGTCGCTCAATGAGTTCACAAGCATTCAGAAGCACTGTTCCCACCCACTGGCCATTCTTTGGGGTTTTGTAGATCAACAACACTCCAGGCTTCAGCACACACCATAACTTCGTCCAACTTTTTAAAGTTCCACGAATCTAATAAAATTGAAATACATTTTTGTAAAAAGAGATCAAATATAAATTGAAATCAAATTTCTCCAGAAAAATCTGCATGAATGTACAAATCAAAGTTTTACTGAAGTGACAGTGCAAAAGAAAACATCGGTTTTATGAATTCAAAAATGCAATACTTCACCCTAATTTGGAAATAGACAACGTTTTGTTTTAATCCATTAATTGGATGTCGGTGTCACCAGCTAAGTTATCATTTATTAATTATCCCAAAAAAGTGGGGGAGGGGAGAGGGGAAAATGATAACAAGTACAATGGTAAATAGAAAAGAAAGCATCAGGTTAACATCTGTGCAGGAGGATTTAACCAAAATTGGAGGTGTAGTGGTCAGCAAAGAAGGTTACCTCAGATTACAACAGGATCTTGACCAGCTGGGCCAATGAGCTGAGAAGTGGCAGATGGAGTTTAATCCAGATAAACATGAGTTGCTGTATTTTGGGAAAGCAAATCTTAGCAGGACTTATACACTTAATGGTAAGGCCCTAGGGAATGTTGCTGAACAAAGAGACGTTTAGGGTGAGAGAGGAAATATATAAAAGAGACCTAAGGGGCAACTTTTTCATGCAGAACGTGGTACATGTATGGAATGAGCTGCCAGAGGATGTGATGGAGGCTGGTACAATTGCAACATTTAATAAGCATTTGGATGGGTATATGAATAGGAAGGGTTTGGAGGGACATGGGCTGGGTGCTGACAGGTAGGACTAGATTGGGTTGGGATATCTGGTCTGCAATGACGAGGTGGACCAAAAGGTCTGTTTCCATGCTGTACATCTCTATGACTCTACATCAAAGACTATGAAAGAAGTTAAAAGGAAGGGACACTCAGGAAATATTAGAATTCAAAAAGAAGATTTCAAAACTAGCATAAAGGCTCTTTACTTGAATGCTCATACCATTCAAAAATAGGTCGATGAGTTAATGGCACAAATCATCACGAACGAGTACGATTTAGTAGCCATTACAGAGACATGGTTGCGGGATGGTCACGACTGGGAATTAAATATCCACATGAATCAGACTATTCGGAAGGACAGACAGGAAGGTAAAGGAGGTGGTGTAGCTCTGATATTTAAGGATGACATCAGGGCGGTGCTGAGAGATGATATAGGTTCTATAGAGAATAAGGTTGAATCCATTTGGGTGGAAATGAGAAATTCTAAGAAGAAAAAGTCGCTGATAGGCATAATCTATAGGCCACCACATAATAACATCACATTGTGGTGGGCAATAAACAAAGAAATAAGTAATGCCTTTAAGAATGGTATGGCAATTATCATTGGGAATTTTAATCTACATGTCGATTGGTCGAACCAATTTGATCAAGGCAGCCTCGAGGAGAAGTTCATCGAGTGGGTCTGCAATACTTTTCTTGAACAATATCTAATGGAACCCATGAGGGAGCAAGCTGTCTGAGATCTGGTCCTGTGTAATGAGACAGGAATTGTTAATGATCTCACAGTTAGGGATTCCCTTGGCAGGAGCGATCACAGTATGGTTGAATTTGGAATACAGATGGAGGGTGAGAAGCTGAAATCCAATCCCAGGGCCCTGTGCTTAAACAAAGGAGACAACAAAAGGATGAAGGAGGAGTTGGCTAAAGTAGATTGAAAGCAAAGACTTTATGGTGGGACAGTTGAGAATTTTCAAACAATTTTTCCAAGTGCTCAGCGAAAAGGAAGGACTGTAGGGAAAGGGGCAATCAGCCATGGATGTCTAAGGAAATAAGGGGAGTTATCAAATTGGAAGATAAGGCATACAAAGTGGCAAAGACCTGTGGGAAACTAGAGGATTGGAAAATCTTTAAAGGTTAACAGAAAGTCAGAAAAAAAGCTATAAAGGAAAGTAAGATAAATTATGCGAGTAAACTAGCTCAGGATATAAAGACAGATAGCAAAAGTTTCAACAAATATACAAAACAAAAATGAGTGGCTAAGGTAAACATTGGTATTTTAGAGGATCAGAAGGGGGATTTAATAATGGGAAATGAGGAAATAGCAGAGGTATTGAACAGGTATTTTGTATCAGTCTTCACAATGGAGGACACTAATAACATGCCAATAACCGATGACAAGGAGACTAAGATAGGTGAGGATCTAGAAATAATCGTTATCACCAAAGAGGTAATGTTGGGCAAGCTAATAGAGCTAAAGATGGACAAGTCTCCTGGCCCTGATAGAATGCATCCCATGGTACTAAAACAGATGACGGGAGAAATAGCAAACACGTTTGTAGTAATTTCCCAAAATTCGCTGGGGGCTGGGGTGGTTCCAGCAGATTGGAAAACAGCAAATGTGATACCACTGTTGAAAAAAGGAGGTAGATAAAAGATGGGGAATTATTGATCGGTTAGCTTAAATTCTGTAGTGGGGGAAATGCTTCTATCTATTCAAGGAAGAAATAGCAAGACATCTCGATAGAAATTGTCCCGTTGGGCAGACACAGCATGGGTTCATAAAAATCAGATCATGTTGAACTAAATTACTGGAATTCTTTGAAGATACTACGACAGTAATGTGGTAGACAACTGGAACCCAGTGGATGTGGTGTCTCTTGATTTCCAAAATGCATTCGACAAGGTGCCACACAAATGGCTGCTGCACAAGATAAAGATGCATGGTGTTACAGGCAACGTATTAGCATGGATAGAGGGTTGGTTAACTAACAGGGAGGAAAGATTGGGGATAAATGAGTGCTTTTCTAGTTGAAAATCAGTGACTAGCTGTGTGCCTCAGGGATCAGTGTTGGAACCGCAATTATTTACAATTTACACAAATGATTTGGAGTTGGGGACCACGTGTAGTGTATCAAAGTTTGCGAATGACACTAAGTTGAGTGGTAGAGCAAAGTGTACAGAGGGTGCTGGAAGTCTGCAGAGGGACATGATAGGTTAAGTGAGTGGACAACGGTCTGGCAGGTGGAGTACAATGTTGGTAAATTGAAGTCATCCATTTTGGCAGGAATAACAGTAAAAAGGACTTTACTTGACCGTACAAATTTGCAGCATGCTGCTGTGCAGAGGGACCTGGATGTCCTTGTGCATGAATCGCAGAAAGTTTGTTTTCAGGTCAACAGAGAATTAAGAAGACAGATCAAATTTTGTCCTTCATTGGTAGTGGGATTGAGTTTAAAAGCAGGGAGGTTATTTCACAGCTGCATTGAGTGCTGGTGAGGCCACACCTGGATTACTGTGTGAAAGGATGTATTGGCACTGAAAGGGGTGCAGAGTTGATTCTGGAGTTGATTCTGGAGTTGAGAGGGTTGGCTTATGAGGAGAGACTGAAGAGACTGGGATTATATTCACTGGAATTTAGAAGGGGGGATTTTAAAGAAACATAGAAAAGTATGAAGGAATAGAGAAGATAGAAGCAGGGAGGATGTTTCCATTGGTGCGTGAAACCACACCAAAAGGGCACAGCTTCAAGAGGGAGCGGATTTAGGACTGAATTGAGGAGGAACTTCTACACCCAAAGGGTTGTGAATCTGTAGAATTCCCTGCCCAGTGAAGCAGTTGACGCTACCTCATTGAATGTTTTTGAAGTTAATTAGATTATTTTTTGAATAGTAAAGGAATTAAGGGTTATGCTGAAAGGATGAGTAAGAGGAGCTGAGGCCACGAAAAGATCAGCCATGATCTTATTGAATGGCAGAGTGGGTTTGACAGGCCAGATGGCCTACTCCGGCTCCCGGTTCTAATGTTCTTATAAAACTGTCCTTAAGATGGTGATGGTACTCTGCCTTCTTGAACTGCTGTGGTCCATGTGCTGTAGGTAGGGAATTCCAGGATTTTGACCCAGCATCACTGAAAGAGCAGTCACACAGTTTTAAAGCAAGATGGTGAGTGTCTTGATGGGAAGTTGAAAGTGATGATGATACCATGTATCTGTTGCCCATGTCCTTCTAGGTAGAAGTAGAGGTTTTGGAAGTACTGTAGGAGGAGTCTTTTTGAGTTACTACAGTGCATCCTTTTGATGGCATACACAGCTATCTTTGTGTATCAGTGGTGAAGGGAGTCAATGCTCAAACTGATGGATTCAAGCAGACTGCTGTATTGTGGATGACGTCAAAGCTTTGGAATATTGTCATCCAGCCAAGTGGATAGCATTCCATCCCACCAATGAGTTGTGCCCTGTGGATGGTAGACAGGCTTTGGGAATAAGCAGGTGAGGTACTCACCACAGAATTTCTCATTTTGACCTGTTCTTGTAAAGAGTTCATAGATTAAGATCGGCAAAGAGGCTAGATAAGCATCCAGCAAGTTCCTTTATATTAAAAATGATCATAATTCATATGTTGCTCAAGTTACCTAACCTCTTTCACTTGGACCGTCTGTGACATAATATATCATTTTATAACCCAAAAAACCTAAAAATGCACAACAAGGCAACTGTTGAGGGGTACAAAATATTTAAATAGCATTCATGACAATGCAACATGAATTAAATGTAACCTACAGCTATTAAGTGTCTGCTACATGTCTTACTTATCAATTTCTATTGAACCTCACATCCTGGTGACTTTGTGACAACACATCAAAGTTGCTGAGCCATCTTCAAAGTGCAAATTAAACCTTTACAAAAAGTTCTCTTAATCCCAGTTGAAATGCTTGCAATCTATTTATGAATAATAATATATGTATTTAAGACAAGAACTGCAGGATAATATACCTTTATAAATGAAAAACATTTAGCAGTGAGAATAATACTTGACATTATAATTGAACAATGTTACCCACTTTGTTTTCCACACTCCTCTGAGTTAAGTTGAACACCACTGCTGTTCCAAATGCATTTGAAAGATGAATTCCTTCACACAAGTCACTATTTCACGTGTGAATGTGGACTGTATTAATGGGCTATCTGTTATGGTATTCATCACAGTATTACCTGATGAGATTGGCTTAATAGCTGCCATAGAACACAGAACATAGAACAGTACAGCACAGAACAGGCTCTTTGGCCCACAATGTTGTGCCGAGGATTAATCCTAATGTAAAATACACACCCCTCAACTCACTGCTATCCATGTATATGTCCAGCAGTCGCTTAAATGTCCCTAATGACTCTGCTTCCACCATCACCGCTGGCAACACATTCCATGCATTCACAACTCTCTGCATAAACAACCTACCTCTGACGTCCCCTCTATACCTTTCTCCTAATATCTTAAAACTATGACCCTTCGTACCAGTCAATCCAGAAAAGTATCTGGCTATTGACTCTATCCATTCCTCTCATTATCTTGTATAACTCGATCAGGGCTGAAGAAGAGCTTATGCCCGAAACGTCGATTCTCCTGTTCCTTGGATGCTGCCTGACCTGCTGCACTTTTCCAGCAACACATTTTCAGCTCTGATCTCCAGCATCTGCAGCCGTCACTTTCTCCGATAACTCGATCAGGTCAACTCTCTTCCTCCTCTTCTCCAGAGAGAAATGTCCGAGCTTATTCAACCTCTCTTCATAAAACAAGCCCTCCCGTCCAGGCAGCATCCTGGTAGACCTTCTTTGCACCCTCTCCAAAGCCTCTGTATTTTTCCTATAGTAGGGCGACCAGAACTGGACACAATATTCCAAGTGGAATCTCACCAGGGACTTGAAGAGCTGTAGCAAAACCTCGCGGCTCTTAAACTTGATCCCCCTGTTAATGAAAGACAAAGCACCATATGCTTCCTTAACAACCCTATCCACTTGGATGGCAAGTTTGAGGGATCTATGTACTTGAACACCCAGATCCCTCTGTTACTCCACACTGCTAGGAATCCTGTCTTTAATGCTATATTCAGCATTCGAGTTCGACCTTCCAAAATGCATCACTTCGCATTTATCCAGGTTGAACTCCATCTGCTATTTTTCAGCTCAGCTCTGCATCCTATCTATGTCACGCTGCAGCCTGCAAAAGCCCTCGGTACTATCCACGGCACCTCCAACCTTAGTGTCATCTGCAAATTTACTAACCCACCCCTCAAACTCCTCATTCATTTATAAAAACTACAAAGAGCAGAGGCCCAAGAAGAGAGCCCTGCAGGACCCCACTCAACATTGACTTCCAGGCAGAATACTTTCCATCTACAACCACTCTCTGCCTTCTGTCAGCCAACCAATTCTGAATCCAGATAGCCAAATCTTCCTGTATCCCATACTTCCTGACTTTATGAATGAGCCTACCATGGGGAACCCTATCAAATGCCTTGCTAAAGGGGGCATAGCTTTAAATTAAGGGGGGGTAGGTATCGGACAGATGTTAGCGGTAGGTTCTTTACTCAGCGAGTCGTGAGTTCATGGAATGCCCTGCCAGTAGCAGTGGTGGACTCTCCCTCATTATGGGCATTTAAGCGGGCATTGGATAGGCATATGGAGGATAGTGGGCTAGTGTAGGTTAGGTGGGCTTGGATCGGCGCAACATCGAGGGCCGAAGGGCCTGTACTGCGCTGTATTCTTCTATGTTCTATGTTCTATGAAAACACCACATCCACTGCTCAACCTTTGTCAACCTGTCTTGTCACCTTGCAAAGAACTCATGACCTGCCCCTCACAAAGTCATGTTGACTGCCTTTAATCACGCTATGCTTTGCCAAATAGTCATAAACCCTATCCTTCAGAATTCATTCCAAAACTTTGCTGACAACAACCATAAGACTGACTGGTCTGTAATTGCCAGGGATTTCCCTATTCCCCTTCTTGAAAAGAGGAACAATATTCACCTCCTTCCAATCCTTTAGTATGACTCGCGTGGAGAGTGAGGAGGCAAAGATCTTCGCCAGCGGCTTAGCAACCTCCTTTCTCACTTCCGGAGCAACCCAGGATAAATCTGGTCTGGCCCAAGGGACTTATCAATCTTACTGTTTGCCAAAATTTCCAGCACATCAACTTCATCAATCTTGAACTGTTCAAGCCTGTATCCCAGCTGCTCAAGGTTCTCATTCACAACAAGGTCCCTTTCCTTAGTGAAAACCAAAGCAAAAAACTCATTTAGGGCTTCCGCTATCTGCTCAGACTCCACATAGAAGTTCTTTCCGCTGTTGTGGTTCTGTTCGCCGAGCTGGGAATTTGTGTTGCAGACGTTTCGTCCCCTGTCTAGGTGACATCCTCAGTGCTTGGGAGCCTCCTGTGAAACGCTTCTGTGATCTTTCCTCCGGCATTTGTAGTGGTTTGTATCTGCCGCTTCCGGTTGTCAGTTCCAGCTGTCCATTGCAGTGGCCGGTATATTGGGTCCAGATCGATGTGCTTATTGATTGAATCTGTGGATGAGTGCCATGCCTCTAGGAATTCCCTGGCTGTTCTCTGTTTGGCTTGTCCTGTATTAGTAGTGTTGTCCCAGTCGAATTCATGTTGCTTGTCATCTGCGTGTGTGGACATGACCAGCTATCCTTAGTATCCATTCTGCCCTTCGAGCCTACACCACCATTCATTATGATCATGGCTGATCATCCTCAATCAGGCCCTTCGGCCCAACAAGTCCACACCGACCCTCCGAAGGGCAACCCATCCATACCCATTCCCCTACATTTCCCCCTTCACCTAACACTACGGGCAATTTAGCATGGCCAATTCACCTAACCTGCACATTTTTGGACTGTGGGAGGAAACCCACGCAGACACGGGGAGAATGTGCAAACTCGACACAGACAGTTGCCTGAGGCGGGAATTGAACCCGGGTCTCTGGTGCTGTGAGGCAGCAGTGCGAACCACTGTGCCACCCAGACAAGAAGCTCCTCTGTTCTAGTCATCCAAGGCTCCTTAATCTTACCCCTTCTTACCGGTCTCAGATGAACAAATTTGTATATCACTCGCAACAACTGCTCCTTAAATAGTCTCCACATGTTTGCTATGCCTTTTCTGAGGAACAATTGCTCCCAGTCTGTACTTCCCAACTCTTGCCTGATAGCGTCATAATTTCCTTTTCCCCAATTAAATATCTTCCCTTTCACTCTCCAAGGATACGGTAAATGTGAGGCAGTTGTGAACACTGTCACCAAAGTGCTCTCCCACCGTGAGATTTGACACCTGTCGGGGCTCGTTGCCGAGCACCAAATCCAAAATGGCCTCTCCCCTCATCGGCCTGTCTACATACTGAGTAAGGAAACCCTCATGAACACACCTGACAAAAACGGCTCCATCCAAACCATCTGCACTTAGGAGGTTCCAGTCAATATTGGGAAAGTTGAAATCACCCATGACGACAACCCTGCTACATCTGCATTTTCCAGAATCTGCCAGCCTATGAGTTCTTCAATCTCTCTACTGCTATTAGGTGGTCTGTAGAAAACCCCCAATGAGGTGACTGTTCCCTGGCTGTTCCTAACTTCCATTCATACTGACTCAGTAGACAAACCTTCCTCAATAACCTTCGTTTCTGTAGCTGTGATGCACTCTCTGATTAGCAATGCTACACCCCTCCACTTTTTCCACCTTCCCTGTTCTTTTTAAATGCTCTAAACCCTGGAACATCAAGCAACCATTCCTGCTCCTGAGAAACCCACATCTCCGTTATGGCCACAATATCATAGCCCCAAGCACTGATTCATGCTTTAAGTTCATCACTCTTATTTCTGACATTCCTTGCATTAAAGCAGACACACTTTAACCGATCCCTTTGTTTAATCGCGTGAGAAACCTTCCCATTAGATTCACTACATCCTGTCACTCCCCCATCTGCAACTGCCACCCTCTCAGATATGTGGCTCTGATTCCCACCTCCCCTGACAATTATGATATTCTTTGAAACTAATAATCTGTTCATAACATTTAAATAGAACATCCTTGCTTCTGTATGTAGCATTGTGAGCTTGCAATGGTAAGGAAACAAAGGACTGAGAGAAAGGATACATCAAGTTTCTGCAATATTTAACATCTTCTAATAGGAGGCAATGTAACTCAGTGGACTGAGGGAAACAAGAACCTTGCAATTATGTCCATTGTTGAATATTGTTTGGATTTCAATTTCAGTCTCTGCAAAACATGCAGAACACTTCTCAAAATAAATTTTGAAGTGCCTTTCATAATCATTTTACAATACTAAACATATAAAAGAGAATTTGCATTTACTTTTACACAGCAATTCAAACAAGCCTCAACTATAAATTTCAACAATTTGATGCACATATTAAAACAGGCTGCTTAGACTCTTTGAAAACATGCAAATCTGCTTAAGTTTCCAAATGTCAGAATGAGATTCATAGAGTACAGATTACTTGCTGACTGCGAAAAAGAGATACATTAAGGCAGCAAAAGAAGAGAGACTGGGTTGCAAAACAGTGAACAGAAATGAACACATGGTTTCATTTTATGTGACGTTCCAAGAGAAATCATTCTTACATAAGAAACCTCTTGTATGGTGAGACAAACGTCAGTGAGTTGGCGTGACTGCATTAGCAGACTTTTGTTGACTCATTACAGCAAACTCTCAAGCCCAAAATATCTACTCATTGTTTAGTAGAAACTTCTTGTTATAGCACAGAAAATTAACTCAGCAGACAACTTCGTGACAACAATATGTTAATACTTTGCTTTTTCCTAAAAGATTTTCAAAACCTACACATTCACAAAAACCTTTAGAAGAAATTTGCCACTATGTGTACAATAGGCAATGAAAGATAAAAGGATAAATGTCATCATGCTAAAGTTTGAGGGAAATAAGTCAGGTAGGATCCGGGGGGAAAGAAACAAGAATAAGGAATTGAGGAGTAGCAGAATAATAAGAATTAAGGTTCTGTTGTGTTCTGGGGCAGCACGGCGGGTCAGTGGTTAGCACTGCTGCCTCATAGCACCAGAGTCCCAGGTTCAATTCCAGCCTTGGGCAACTGTCTGTGTGGAGTTTGCATATTCTCCCCATGCAAGTCAGGTGAATTGGCCATGTTAAAATCCCCATAGTGTTAGACAGAGGGAAATGGGTCTGGGTGGGTTACTCTGCAGAGGGTCGGTGTGGATTTGTCAGGCCGAAGGGCCTATTTCCACACTGTAGGGAAGGAATCTAATCTAATCTAATCATAAACTCAGTACAAAAGCAGATCGACCATTTCCTTAGCTTAATTATTATTTGTGGAGAAAGTGAGGTCTGCAGATGCTGGAGATCAGAGCTGAAAATGTGTTGCTGGAAAGCATCCAGGGAACAGGAGAATGCTGCCTGACCTGCTGCGCTTTTCCAGCAACACATTTTCAGCTAATTATTATTTGTATTTACTTCAACATGAGTTCCTGAACAGAAAATTCAAAATAAAAACTGCTGGGAAGTCAGGAATTTGTAAGAATCAATTGGAAAATTCATGGGTTAGAACTAAATGTTCCAACGCATTAGTTACTCTTTTTATTCTTTCATTTTTTGTGGTAGTGGTTGCAGATTTGGAAGATGCTGTTGAGGTAACCTTGCCGAGGTGCATCTTGTAAATGGTAATACACCGCTGCCATTGCAACACCAGTAAAGGCAAGAGTGAGTGGTTACGGTCTTGGGATGGAGTGACAATCAAGCTGGCAATTTCATCTTGGATGGTGTTGAGTTCATGAGTGTCAATAGAATCTCTACAGTGTGGAATCAGGCCATTTGGCCCATAGAGTCCACACTGACAATAAATGTTGGTTTAGCTAGTGATACCCTCAATGCCCTGAATGGATAAAAAAAAGTTTCATTAGCAAGAAATTCTGAATGCGACTGAGCACAATGAAACCAGTGAACATATCCACTTCTAACTTCCATTCCAAGTTGGATAGGTGGGTTGAGGCAAAAGTGAGGACTGCAGATGCTGGAAACCAGAGTTTAGATCAGAGTGGTGCTGGAAAAGGACAGCAGGTCAGGCTGCATCCAAGGAGCAGGAAAATTGACAAAAGCCCAACATCAGGAAACTGGGCTGAGGACAGTATTGCCTTGGGACAGAGGTGATTGACCTCCAACAACAGCCATCTCCATTTGCACGAGGTAAAACACAAACCAATGGACAGATTCCCCACCCCCATTTGCCAGGTTTCTTAAAACTACATTCAGTCATATGCTATCTCAAGGGCAGTCACTCACTTCACATCTGGAATTTAATTTTTTGTCCATGTTTAGAACAAGGCCACAATGAAGCCAGGAGCCGAGTGCCTTTGATGGAACTCAAAAAGAGCAATGGACAGATTATTGACAGCCACTTTGCTGATGATCAAGAGAGGCTGATGAGATGGTAACTGGGAGATGAGGGTAGAAATTGGGACTTTTTCAGCAAATTGCAAGACTTGATCGTTAATTTTGTTATAATTTCAGTTGGTGGTAATATTGGACAAATCAGATCACAGAGTGAAGCCTGGCTTGATAGAACACAAATTCTACTTTCCTTTTTGTTTAGCATTCTGGTCAGTCTGTGAACATATATAAGACTGTCGATGTACTGTTAACAAAACTCCATAAAACTTTATTACACAAGAGAAAACCATTGCCTATATAACACTAGACAAGAACTATTGAAATGATCTCACTACAAATGTAAGAACGTTTCACCCTTTTTTCCAAGCAACATCCTTTAACACTCAAGCCTCAGTGAAGAATCACCTCCATACTAATGCTTCTTGATCAACTGGCACAACTGTAATTGGTTTCTTACTGGCAAATCTCTGCAGTTAAGAGATGTTAAGTTTTTCACAATGCCCTTAAACTCAGCATACCACAACTTAGCATAATTTCCCTAAATTCATGTCTTCCTCAGTCTCCTCAGCAACACAGGACTTGTTAATATTGAGGTGGTGGTGGTGTTGGATGGCTTGAAAACATGAAGGTAGTTAAGCCCCAGGGCCTGATGGGATCTACCTCAAAATACTGAGGGATGCAAGGGAGTCGACTGCATTGTGCTTTGCCAGAGATTTCTACATCCTCATTAACCAGAAGATCCTAAAAGACAGAAGGATAGCCAATCTTGTTCCTTTGTTTAAGAAGGGCAACAGGGATAATTCAGGAAATTATAGAATGGTAAGCCTTCCACCAGTAGTAGATAAATTATTGGAGAACATTCTGAGAAACAGGATTTACTTGAATTTGGAGAAGAATGGACTCTTTAAGGATAATCAACATGACTTTATGCAGGGGATGTCTTGTCTCACAAAACTGATTGAGTTTTTGATGAAGTGACGAAGATGGTTGATGAGGAAAGGGCAATGGATGTTGTCTACATGGGCTTTATGAAAGCATTTGACAAAGTGCCTCCCTCATGGTAGACTGCTCCAGATAATTAAGTGACATGGGATCCATGGCGAGTTGAATACAAAACTGGCTTGGCCATAGAAACAGAGGGTAGTTATGGAAGGGTGTTTTTCTGACTGGAGGTCTGTGACAAGTGGTGTTCTTCAGGAATCAGTGCTGGGTCCTCTGTTGTTTATTATATGACACACATGTACAATTTTTTTTGGATGAAAATGTAGATGGTCCGATTAGTAAGTTTGCAGACATGAAAATTGATATAGAGTTGTGGATAGTGAAGACAGTTATCAAAGGTGGTTATGGACAGTTGGAAAGTTGGGTGGAGAAATGACAGATAGAGCTCAATCTAGACAGGTGCGAGGTGATGCATCTTGGGAGATCAAGTGCAAGGGGAAAGTATACAGTATATGACAAGATCCTCAGGAGCATTAATATACAGAGGGATCTTGGAATGCAAATCCATAGCTCGCTGAAAGTGGCAACATAAGTGGATAAGGTGGTAAAGGAGGTATATAGCTTCTTTGCCATCATATAGTCACTGAATTATACAGCATGGAAACAGACCAGATGAACTAGTCCCATTTGGCCCATATCCCTTTAAACCCTTCCTATTCATATATCCACCCAAATGCCTTTTAAATGTTGTAATTGTACCTGCCTGCACCACCTGCTCTGGCAGCTCTTCCATACACACATCACCCTCTGCGCTAAAAGGATGCCCCCAGGTGCCTTTTAAATCTTTCCCCCTCACATTAAATCTATTCCCCCTAGTTTTGGACCACCCAGCCCTGTGAAGAAGAGCTTGGCTATTCACCATATCCATGCCCTCATGTTTTCATAAAGCTCGAAAAACGTCACCCCATAGCCTCTGACACTCCGGCAAAAAAAGTCCCAACCTATTCAGCCTCTCCCTATAGCTCAAACCTTCCAATCCTGGCAACATCCTTGTAAATCTTTTCCAAACCCTTTCAAGTTTCACAACATCCTCCCTATAGCAGGAGACCAGAATTGAACGTAGTATTCTAAAAATGGTTTCACCAATGTCATCAGAGCATTGTGTTTAAACATTGGCCAGTCATGTGGCAGTAAAACTTTAGTTAGGGCCACATTTGGAGTATTGTGTAGTGTGCTGATCACCACACCATAAGAAGAATGTAGAGGCTTTGGAGAGGTGCAGAAGAGGTTTACTAGGACATTGCCTGGATTAGAGTGCATTAACTATAAGGAGAGGTTGAACAAGTATGGGTTATTTTTGCTAGAGCACCGAAGGCTGAGAGTTGACCTGATAGAACTATATAAACTTAGGAGGGGTGTGTATAGGGTCGATAGACAGAGTCTTTTTCCCAGGTGGAAATATCAAACACAAGGGGGCACAGGTTAAGGTGAGTGGGTGGCCGGTGCCTGGAACACACTGCAAGGGAGATGGTCATAGCAAACAAGATGGTAATGTTAAGAGGCATTTAGACAGACACACAAACAGGCAACAGATAAACAGATATGGGCCATAGCAGGCAGGTGGGATTAGAATGGCATCATGGTTAGCACAGAGTTGGTAGGCAAAGGCCTGTTCTACATTTTACTCAATCCTGACTGTTTTCCTGTCCCACTTGCAGGACAAAATGTCAAGGGAAATTGCCGAAAAGGTTTGATTCTCAGATTATGATTATGTAAATCTCTTGTTTGAGTTGGCTATTGATAAGTTCTCCCAAGTTTGGCACAAATGTCCAGATGTTAATCAAGAGGACTATGCAGGATCAACTGAGCTGTGTGCGCTTCGATAAATGCAGTGCCAAGCTCATGCAGGTAGCCTGTCTAATTTCATTCTTAGTCAATGTTGTTATAGTAGTTTAATATTCTGCTCAGTCATTTCAGAAAGCAGTTAAGAGACAACAGCATTGTGGTGTCTGAATTCACATTCAGACTGTGTAGGATGGCAGCTTTCCTCCAATAAAGGAAGCCAATGAACCAGATGGATTTTTATGACAATCTGCTAGTTTCATGGTCACCTTTATGGAAAGTAGCTTTTGCATTTCAAATTTAACAATTAAATTTAAATCACCCCCAGCTGTTGTGGTGGGATTTGAACTCATGCCTTCAAAGCAGTAGTTCAGGTCTCATGAACGAGTCCAGTAATACAACTCAAGCTGTTAAACTCATGCCTCCTCAATCAGTAATCCAACAACATCCAGCAACAATGCTGCTGTACCCAGTATAAATTTTACAAGTTCTGCAAGTGGCTTTTCCAAACTTAAAGACTTCATCGTTCTGCAAATTTAATAATAGCAAAGCAATCTCTCAGTTTAGATACTTCACAAACATGTGAACTTGGTATGGTTTTCTATATTAGCACTCTGAGAAATACCAAGCTGCACAAACTAATCAAACATAAATGCACTTATACTTAAATGGCCTTTTTTCAGGAATTTGCATCCATTATGCAATAACCCGAAGAGGAATGGCAATTGTCCTAAGGGTGATAATTGACATGTTCCAAAGAATATGACTACACCACTGACAAAGAACTCGACTGATTTGTCTTTCATTTTCCTTGAACTAATTCCTCATGCGATTGCAGAATAGCACTAGCTAATGAATTAAAACTGATTTTGCTTCCAAAAGTCAATCTTTTTTAAATTCACTCATAGGATGTGTGTATCACTGACTGGGCCAGCATTTACTGCCCATCCCTAATTTCCCAAGGGCAGTTAACAGTCAACCATATTGTTGTAGGTCTGGAATCACATGTTCATAAGATATAGGAGTAGAATTAGGCCATTCGGCCTATCAAGTCTGTACGACAGTCAATCGTGGCTGATGTGCTCCTCACTCCCATTTTCCTGCCTTCTCTCCATATCCCTTCAACCCATTACCAATTAAAAATCTGTCTAACCCCTCCTTAAATGTACTCACTGTCCCAGTATCCACCTCACTTTGGGGCAGTGAATGCCCCAGATTCACAACCCTCTGGGAGAAATAGTTTCTCCTCAACTCTGTGTTAAATTTGTTGCCCCTGATCCTAAGACCATGACCTCTTGTCCTAGAATGGCCCACAAGAAGAACCATCTGCTCCATGTCTATTTATCCATATCTTTTATCATCCTGAATACTCAATTTGAACTCCTTTCACTCTTCTACAGGCCTAAACTGTTCAACCTTTCTTCATACAACAAACTCCTCATCTCTGGGATCAATCTGGTGAACCTCCTCTTAACTGCCTCAAATGAGACTACATATTTCCTCAAATAAGAGGACTGAAACTGCACACAATACTCCAGCTGCGGTCTCACCAATACGTTGTATAATTCCAACAATATGTCCTTACCTTTATATTCTATTCCCTTAGCAATAAAAACCAACATTCCATTCGCTTTATTATCTACTGGTCCTAAGGGAAGAGTACTAAACTGGGCCAAGACCAATTATATCGAAATTAAGCAGGAGCTCGGAAATGTGGATTGGACACAGCTATTTGAAGGGAAGTCCACATTTGAGATGTGGGAGGCTTTCAAAGATAGGTTAAAAGTAGTGCAGGATGAGCATGTCCTGTTGAAGGCAAAGGATAGGAAGGGCAAGATTCGTGAACCGTAGATGACAGGAGAAATTGTACAACTAGCCAAGAGGAAAAGGGAAGCTGCATAAGATCTAGGCAGCTAAGAACAGAACAGGCCCTGGAGGAATATCGGAAGAGTAGGATCAGTCTTAAACGAGGAATCAAAAGGGCTAAAAGGGGTAATGATATAGCTTCAGCAAGCAGAATTAAGGAGAATCCCAAAGCATTTTATTCTTACATAAGAAGCAAGTGGGTAACTAGAGAAAGGATTGGTCCACTAAAGGATAATGAAGGAAGGCTGTGTGTCGAACCTGAGAGAATTGGTGAGATTCTGAATGATTACTTTGCATCAGTGTTCACTGAGGAGAGGAACATGAATCTTGAGATGAGAGATAGAAGTTTGATTAGTCTGGATCACATTGGCAGAAGTAGGGAAGATGTGTTGGGTAGGCTTGAGGTTAATTTGGTGGACAAGTCCCCAGGACCGGATGGGATCTATCCCAGGTTGCTGAAGGTGGTGAGAGAGGAAATAGCTGGGGCACTGACAGATATCCTTGTGGCATCCTTAAATACAGGTGAGGTGCTGGAGGACTGGAAGGTTGCTCATGTTGTCCCCCTGTACAAGAAGGGTAGTAGGGATATTCCGGGTAACTACAGACCAGCGAGCCTGATGTCAGTGGTGGGAAAGTTACTGGAGAGGGTACTGAGAGATAGGATCTATTTATTTTTAGAAAAATTGGACTTATCAGTGATGGGCAACATGGTTATGTGCGGGGGAGATCGTGCCTTACCAACCTAATAGAGTTCTTTGAGGAAGTGACCAAGTTGATAGATGAAGGTAGGGCTGTTGATGTCATATACATGGACTTTAATAAGGTGTTTGATAAGGTTCCCCATGATAGACAAATGGAGAAAGTGAAGTCACATGGTGTGCAGGGTGTTCTAGCTAGGTGGAGAAAGAACTGGTTGAGCGACAGGAGACAGAGAGTAGTAGTTGAAGGGAGTTTCTCGAAATGGAAAAAGGTGACCATTGGTGTTCCACAGGGGTCAGTGTTGGGGTCACTGTTGTTTGTGATATACATAAATGATCTGGAAGAGGGCACTGCTGGTATGTTTGCAGATGACATGAAAATTGGTGGAGTAGCAGAAAGCATAAGGGACTGTCAAAGAATACAGGAGGAGAAAGATAGATGGAGAGTTGGGCAGAAAAGTGGCAGATGGAGTTCAATCCAGGCAAATGTGAGGTGATGCATTTAGGCAAGTCTAATCCTACAGTAAATTATACAATGAACGGAAGAGCTTTGGGAAAAGTTGATGGGCAGAGGGATCTGGGATTGCAGGTCCATTGTACCCTATAGGTTGCTGCACAGGTGGATAGAGTGGTCAAGAAGGCATATAGTATGATTGCCTTCATCGGATGGGGTTTTGAGTATAAGAGCTGGCAAGTTATGTTAAAATTGTACAGGACGTTGGTTTGGCTGCATTTGGAATAATGTGTACAGTTCTGGTCTCCACATTACCAAAAGGATGTGCATGCTTTGGAGAGAGTGCAGAGAAGGTTTACGAGGATGTTGCCTGGTATGGAAGGTGCTAGCTATGAAGAGAGGTTGAGTAGGTTAGGTTTATTTTCATGAGAAAAAAGGAGATTGAGGGGGGAACCTGACTGAGATTTACAAAATCATGAAGGGTATAGACAGGGTGGATAGAGACAAGCTTTTTCCCAGGGTGAAGGATTCGATAATGAGCGGTCACGCTTTCAAGGTGAGAGGTGGAAAGTTTAAGGGGGATACACGCGGCAAGTACTTCACACAGAGGGTGGTGGGAGTCTGGAACGTTTTGCCAGCCGAGGTGGTAGAGGCAGGCACAGTAGATTCATTTAAGATGCGTCTGGACAGATGCATGAGTAGGTGGGGAGCAGAGGGATACAGATGTTTAGGAATTGACCGACAGGTTTAGACAGTACATTTGTATCGGCTCAGGCTTGGAGGGCCGAAGGATCTGTTCCTGGCCTGTAAATTTTCTTTGTTCTTTGTACCTGCATGCCAGTTTCCTGCAATTCATGAATGAGTACACCTAGATCCCTTCTGCACTGGAGCACCCTGAAGTCTCTCCGCATTAAGATAATAGATTACCTTCCCATTTTTTTGACCCAAATGCATGATCTTGCACTTAACCACGTTAAACTCCACCTGCCACATTTTGGCCCAATCTCCTATTCTATCTTTATCCATTTATAAGGTTCTCATTTCCACATTGCAAATTTATCGCCCCATCTATTTTTTGGTCATCCGCAAATTTGGCTACAGAGACTTCTATCCCATATCCAAGTTGTTAATGTAGGTTGTAAATAGCTGGGGTCCAAGAATTGAACCCTGTGGCATCCCACTAGTTACATCTTGCCATCCAGAAAAAACAAACATTTATCCCGACTCTCTCTTCTGTCCATCAGCTAGTCATCTATCCAGGCTAATAAATTATCCCTAATCCCACATGAACCAATCTTGTGAATTAACTTTTAATGCCGTACCTTATCAAATGCCTTCTGGAAGTCCAAAAAATTACACATACAGCATCCCCATTATCCACATTGCTTGTTAGGTCTTCAAAGAACTCTAGTAAATTAGTCAAACATGATTTGCCGTTTATAAAGCCATACTGACTCTGTTAAATATCATTTTGAATTTCCAAATGTCCTGATATTGCTTCCTTGATAATTGATTCTAATACTTTCCCAATGACAGATGTTCAACTAACTGGTTTGTAATTTCCAACATTTTGCCTCCCTTCCTTTTTGAATAAAGGTGTTACATTTGCCATTTTCCAAGCCACTTGAACCTTTCCTGTGTCTAAAGAATTTTGGAATATTGTAAACCACGAATCTTCTATCTCTGCTGCCACTTCCTTTAATACCCTGGGATTTAGGTAATCAGATCTGGGGGACTTGTCTGTCCTCAATCCCGATAGTTTGCTGAGTACTTTTTCCCTATCGGTGTTAATTGTTTTAAGTTCTATCGTATCTATTGCCTCTGACTTGCTTATTGCAATAGGAATGGTACTATTGTCCTCCACCGTGAAAACTGAGGCCAAGTATTGATTCAGCATCTCTGCCATCTCAGTGTTCCCCACTATTAACTCTCTGGTTTAATCTTCCAAGGACCTAACATTCACATTAGCGATTCTGTTCCCTTTTATATACCTATATATAATAGGATATATATGTACAATTATAGCTTTTGCTTTTTTTTAATATTGTGTTCTCTTGTAATTTACTTTAGCTCGTTTTATTAATTGTTTTAGTATCCTTTTGTTTATGTTTGAAAGTTTCCCAATTTTCCATCCTGCTGTCTTACCATTTAGCCTTCCTGCCCAATCGACTCGGGTCAAATACATCCTCATGTCTATGTAATTTCTTTTGTTTAATTCCAGAACATTACAGTGGGACGTCACTTTCTCACCCCTAAACTGAATGTTGAATTCTATCACACTATGGTCACTACTCTCGAGAAGATCCTTAATTATGATGCCATTAATCAATCTTTCCTCATTACACAATATGAAATCTAGAGTAACTTGCTCCCTGCTTGGTTCCACAACATACTGATCCAAGAAACAATCTCTAATACATTCAATGAACTCTGCCTCCAGGCTACCCTTGCCAATTTGATTCTTCCAATCAATGTCCATGTTAAAATCACCCATGATAATTGCCATATCTTTCTTGCAAGCTACTAATATTTCCTGATTTATACCGAGCCCCACTGGAGAACTACTGTTTGGGGACCTATAGATTACTCCTACCAAGTACTTCTTCCCTTTGCTATTTCCTATGTCTACCCAGACTGATTCTGCATCTTGATCTCCTGAGCTTATGTCATTTTTCATTACAGCACTGATCTCTTCCTTCACCAGCAAGGCTACAACACCTCCTTTTCCCTTCTGTCTATCTTTCCGAAATACTGAGTATCCCTGGATATTCAAATCCCAGACCTGGTTTCCTTGTAACCATGTCTCAGTAATCGCTATCAAATCGCACCTTTTGGTTTCTGTTTGTGCTATTAACTCATTAATTTTGATTCAAATGCTTCATGCATTTATATACAAAACTTTTAAATTTGTTCCACTGTTAAATTTCCCTACTTTTTAAAATAATTCCTTGGTGCATGTAGACCAGATCAGGTAAGGAAGGCATTTTCCTTCCCTAAAGGAGATTAGCAAAGGACATGGGCTTTTCTAACAATGGATGTAGGTTTGCTTGCTGAGCTGGAAGGTTCATTTTCAGATGTTTCGTCACCATACTAGGTAACATCTTCAGTGAGCCTCCAGACGAAGCACAGCTGGTGTTTCCTGCTTTCTATTTATATGTTTGGGTTTCCTTGGGTTGGTGGTGTCATTTCCTATGGTGACATCATTTCCTGTTCTTTTTCTCAGGGGGTGGTAAATGGGATCCAAGTCAATGTATTTGTTGATAGAGTTCTGGTTGGAATGTCTAGTATGGTGACAAAACGTCTGAAAACATCTACAAACCTACATCCAGAAGCCCAACTTACAGAACCTACAAATCTTCTCAAACTTGCTTTTCTAACAATCGACAATGGTTTCATGGACATCCTTAGACTCTTAATTCCAGATTTTTATTGACTTGAATTCGAACCCAGATACCAAGAACATTACCTGGATGTTTGGATGAATCATTTCGGAAGAATATCACTAGACCATTGCCTCCTCATGGCTGCTGGCCATAACAGCAATTGCTGTCCATTCCAAAGTTGCCTTTTGAGGGAGGTTAAGAGTCAACTGCTGCCGTGGTGAGATTTGAACCGGTGTCCCTGAAGCATTGGACTAGCCCTGGAATTACAATGCATAGAACAACTTTCTGACAAGGACTTGGAGCACATTCTTTTGGGCCTCAGGTAGGCAAGGTTCTGCCATGTAAGCTGGTACCATCTGTAGATGAACTCAAGGGAAATGACAGTAAAAAGAAGTAAATGTCAAAGACTATTGGCACCAGAACACAATCGCATTTGACCCTGATCCAAATCCTTAATGATCCCAACACTACTCTGTCATTACTAACCTGAAGCCTAATGTTGTCATGGAAAGAAGAGATCACACTGAGCAGCAATCACCAGGATTAACAACTCAGCAGGCTGAGAGAGGACCAAGCATCAATTCTTAATAAGAGAACCAGACCATGTGTGCCTTCAGATTTCTGAAGAAATCTTTTGAATTTTGTTTTAACATTTGAAAGCTGATCAGAGTGAAGATTTGGAAAGGCAGAAATGGAGAAATATTTCCTTTACAGGTCCTGTGTGTTCAATCCTTCCAGTTCTGATGATTGCTTGGGACTCAAAACTGACCTCCAGAGCAATAGATAAGGTGAAGAAAAGAAAAACACAGGAAAAAATACACATGATCTGGCTTTGGATAGGAACTTGTAAGTTGCTTGATTGAGATGAGAAATTTTGGAATTTTTTTAATCTTCATTCGATCATGGGATGTGAGAGTTACTGGCTAGGCCAGCATTTGTTACCTATTCCTGATTGCCCAGTGGGCAGTTAAGAGATAACCATACTGCTTGTGGGTTTGGACTCCCATGCACACTAGACCAGGTAAGGACAGTTGGAAAACCAAACTAATATTGGTTTTCCAAAAGGCAACTTTGGAATGGACAGCAATTGCTGTTATGGCCAGCAGCCATGAGGAGGCAATGGTCTAGTGATATTCTTCCGAAATGATTCATCCAAACATCCAGGTAATGTTCTTGGTATCTGGGTTCGAATTCAAGGTCATAAAAGATCCATAAAAGGTCATTAATGAACCAAATGCGTTTTCATGGCAATCGACAGTGACATCACCATTACTCCACAGCTTCCCCTGATTGTACATCTCACAACATTCAATTCGAAGTTATTCAAGTTAAAGAGAACATTTATTTTTAAAATTATTTTATCTGTTGGTACGTGTACTGGGTTGTGTTTAATTCAATGCAAATTCACCATTAATCATTTCCATTTAAACAAGGCTTTGGAAAAAATGTGGCATGAAAAGAACAAACATGAATATCTCTGCACAACAGGTTTACCACAACATAAATATCTTTGACATATCTATCACTGACACTGTTGGGTTTAGTTGAGGAATTAAATCTGCAAAAGGAACTGATCAACATTCACATTCTGAGAAGCAACTAACAAATGTTAATATAGCATCAGCTGGAGCTCCTATCACACCCACCTTCAGCCAGTCTGCCATCACTATTACAGAGGGATCAGTAATACTGCTGAGCAACTCCTTTGTGGCTCTTTTTTTCTCTTCTCTGTAATTTTTCTTTTGAACCTGCAATTATAATATCTGTTTAATAAAGAAAACCAATAAAACTAATAAGATTTATACATGCAGGCCTCCTGAAACCAGACAAGCCCTAAATATTCCACAAAATTGTGAATTTATTATTAACTGAAGTCAATGCAGTTTAGTACAGCTAAATTAACAAAATGAGTAGCAGTAACAAGATTGTTCATTGTTTGTCACTACTGTATATACACAAGGCAAGGGATAATACATATAGATAAGTTTAAGGTTAACATTTCAACAAAAAGAGTGAGATAATACATTATTCTTGTGCTTTATTACACTGAACTGACAAATGATTTACTGCCTTGACTTTCAAGGTGAAATATGACACATAGTAATCATCATCCTTGCACCTCAAGCAACTGGGTATGAACAATCACAGATTGATGAAGTGAATATTTCATTGCTCTACTGGTTTGAGTTCTGCTTAAAGTAAGTGGAATCATTCTTTACCCAAGCTCTAGCTCTTGAGAAGACTCCAAGGAAACTCACTTCAGTGAGTGTTTGGAAATACCATTGTACTGGTACTCAAGAGATACCTAGCCTGAGGCATGTTATAGGGCAAGAGTAAATAATTCAAGAAAACTGTCTTGGACTAAATCTTCCAAGTTCATTATCAATCTTCAAAACAAAACATTTATTTATAGTTAACAATACACGTGCTATCATATATGATGCATATAACTTAAGTTACCTTAAGAGATTCTTTTTTTGTGAGTTTACTGCCAGGTGAGACAAGATCTTTTTCTGTTCCATTGTAAAGCTTAGATTCTGACTGTAACAACATAAATTAACATGATTAACAAAGATTGGAATTTTCAAACATATATTGCAAAAGGTAATGGCTGAGCTCACAGGTCTTCAGAGACAAGCACTGACACATTTAAGTGGAAGCACTGAAAAGCTCCTTCACTTTCTTCCCACTATCTGCTCAGCTATGTTTATTTCATTTAAGTTTAAAACTAAAATAGATCAATACAGAACTTAAAAGAATCAGGATATAAACAGTCAAGTTGATGTCAAAATACATTTAACAAAGACAATAGTTAATTAGCAAGGGAAACAAATATGATGTAGTGTCTTAAAACAAAAGTTGAAAACTGCACAAATGTCAAGAGTAACTTGGAAAGGTTTTCAGTTTGCCAAAACTTCAAAAATGAAATCATTGCAAAAGCACAACAGATATATTCTGAACCGCAAACCGAATTTCAGGATGGAATCTTCAGTGACAGGGGTCTTAGCCATAAGATAACACATCCATCCTGTGATGCATGCCACCTGACATCGATTGGACAGCAAAAAGATTTATTATCCAATTGGATCATGCCAAACAATAACTTAACTCTCCATACCCATGGTCATGTCAGCCCAAGAACTTTCATGGCATATCCCCAATCTACTTACAGGACAGCTCCACGTTTCAATGCTGCACCTCAGACTGTACCAGTGACCTTTGTTGTAATGCTGCAGCAAGGACATGGTGTACTCAGGGACATACCCCCAGCTGACAGACTGGACCAAACTGCTTCTCCAAGCACTTCACTTGCTGTCTTAGCCCTCACTCACCCTCAGCCTATCTGGATGCTCAGAGTATTCCTGCCTTGTATTGTCTAGCTTTTTTGTGTATTGTTCCCTCAGCCAGAGATCCCAGGATCATATTCCTGCAATCTTGCTCTGCCATTTAGTGTAGTCACAAAGGAAGAGAGCAGGTCTGAAATACAGTCAGGATCAATGGTGCTGGAAGAGCACAGCAATTCAGGCAGCATCGAGGAGCTTCAGCAAAATCGACGTTTCGGGCAAAAGCCCTTCTATTCCTGATGATCCCATTGATCCAGAATCTGGTTTCCAGCATCTGCAGTCATTGTTTTTACCTCTCTGAAATACAGTCAGCCAACCACTCAGGGTGATCAGAACCCACTTCCTCTCCACATAACAGCAGAGGAGCTGAAATCAGGCACTCATGACTCTTTCTGTCCAAATAGGGGCTGCTTTCCTTTTGGAATGAGAAAGGAACAGATATTACAGAAGATTAAAATGGGTGGCACAGTTATTACTGTGGGTGTAGGTGGGGAGGTGTCCCAAGTGAATGAGTGAGCAGTGCAAAGGACATGCAGAGTTAGTGGTGCCGCGTGTTGGGATGAGTAGCAGCAAATGAAGGAAGATATTAGAGGCAACAGTGAGAGCGGCAGAGCATAAGCTTTGGTTGGAGATGAGTATAATAGCAGATCTAACTGAGTATGAAGTATCAGAGGGAAGATGGTGGCACTGACATGGATGGAGCGGAGACTGTCCTTGACCTTTTTACAGATGCTGGAGATTGCTTTAACCTCAGTGCCAAGGTCTTGTGCCAGGGACTCCACTATTGATCCTGGGGGAAGAGGAGGCCCTGTGTCTGAGGAACTCTGTCCAGCGGGACCTCCATGTCTCTACCTGCACAGTAGGTGTCAATACCCACCTGCTTTTCCCCCACCCCACACCTCTAACCACCTTTGTGCCATTTCCAGGGCAAACATCAGGAACCAAACAGGACAACTATGGACTGACACTGCTCGTTCGGGTACACAGCAGGCTTTTAAAGGTGGTGCATGAACAAGGGATAACAGTGAATTCCAAGATAAGTATGAGTGGTGAGCTGTTCCAGGATTGACGCATGTTGAATTGGGGCGAAATCGGCCATGAGGGACACCATGTGGTGGGATCAGTATTTAATACGGTTCTGAACTGGTCCTCACCCTGAACAACTTCTCTTTCCAATCCTCCCACTTCCTCCAAACGAAAGGAGTAGCCATGGGCACCTGTATGGGCCCCAGCTATGCCTGTCTCTTCGTAGGATATGTGGAACAATCCATCTTCCGCAACTACACTGGCCCCACCCCCCACCTTTTCCTCCGCTACATCGATGACTGTATCGGCGCCGCCTCGTGCTCCCACGAGGAAGTTGAACAGTTCATCCACTTCACCAACACCTTCCACCCCGACCTCAAATTCACCTGGACAGTCTCAGATTCCTCCCTCCCCTTCCTCAACCTTTCTATTTCTATCTCAGGCGAAC
>NC_057728.1:67611917-67616030 GCF_004010195.1 Chiloscyllium plagiosum | reverse complement strand
AGTCCCTCCTCCCTATCTTTTATCTTAGCCTGCTGGACCAACTTTCCTCATTCCTGAAGAAGGGCTAATGCCCGAAACGTCGATTCTCCTGTTCCCTGGATGCTGCCTGACCTGCTGCGCTTCTCCAGCAACACATTTCCATCTCTGATCTCCAGCATCTGCAGACCTCACTTTCTCCATTTAATACGGTTTGTTTGGTAAAATATTGTGAGAGAACTCGCTAGACCTCATGGTGAACCCACCAAAGCAATCAACTCGAGTTGGTGTTAGCCAAAAAGACACATGCTTCAATCCAATTTTTTTAAATGCCTCTGTATTCTCCAGGATTTTACACAGATGTCCTTGCAATATATTTTCAATTCCTGGAGGTTCCAGGCCAATCTTAGAGGGTTGGCAACCCTAACCTGGAAGGTTTTGGTTTTCTCACCCATCATCCTTATTCACTAGCAGGGAAGACTCAAAATTCCACTCCCGATCTACGTTGATCCCCATATAAGCATTGTCGGTTACAGTTCATTATTCTTGTCCCAGAATAATATTTGCAAATTCTGTATATAACACAGCTGCAGGGCACTTACCTACAACCCAGTCATGACATAAAATTAGCAACACTGGTCTTCAGTTGGGGAACGCTAAGTTGACAGATTCCTGAAACAGTTTTTTAAAAGTCATGCCACCAACAACTGTGCGTCACACCCAAAAGCATCATGTTTCAAATTTATGAAAGTCAACACCAATCTCCTAACCCTCAACAAATCCCCAATCATTGTTAAATGAGCTCTCATTAATAACTCAGCTAAATTTAGCAGCAGAGAAGCACTGTGCTAAGTGATTGCACAGAAGCTGAAAAACATTGTCAGTAAAGCAGAAGCAATCAGTGGAATGAGGGATATGGATCAGAATGTTGTATAAAACAAATGCTACTGAAAGTCCATTAACAAGGTCATAGTTTGTTTTCAGTTTGTTTTGGTTAGCCTACATCCAGGACCTGACTAATGCACCTAACCCACACATCCCTGAACACTATGGGCATTTTAGCATGGCCAAGTTACCTAATCTGCACATCTTTGGATTGTGGGAGGAAACTGGAGACCCAGAGGAAACCCATGTAGACACGAGGAGAATGTGCAAACTCCACACAAACGGTCACCCGAGGCTGGAAGTGAACCCAGGTCCTTGACACTGTAAGGCAGCAGTGCTAATCACTGAGCCACCGTGCCACCCGTAAACAATGAAATCAAGCATTGACTCCAATGCGCCAGTGCAGCCTCTAAGACACCTGAGACACAGTGTTTGAAGTCTCATCCTCAAACCCAGCACCAAGCTCAGGGTCTGCAGGTCTACTGCTGTTGACTCAACTGAGCTTGAACCATCTCCCGCACTTCCGCCCTCACTCTCTCTTTTCCTTCCTGCAACAACGATAGGGTTCCCCTTGTCTTACCTACCATCCAGCCAGCATCCATATCCAGAAGATTGTCAGCCGACATTTTTGACACCTCCAGCAAGATGCCACCACCAGAGACATATTCCCCTCCCCTCCCTTTTCTGCCTTCTGCAAGGACCTTTCCCTCTGGGACACCCTGGTCCACTTTTACTTCACTCCCAACAACTCCCCCACAGCTCCAGGGCAACTTCCCCTGCAACGGCTGAAGGTGTAACACCTACTCATTTACCTCCACTCTCCTCAGTATCCAAGGGCCCAAACATATCTGCTAGGTGAAGCAGCGCTTAATCTGCACTTCACACAATCCATATTCGCTGCTCACAACGTGGTCTCCTCCACAGAAGGGAAATGAAACGTAGACTGGGTGATTGCTTTGCAGAACACCTACGTTCTGTCCGGAAGAAAAACTCTGAGCTTCCAGTTTCCTGCTATTTTAACACCCCATCCTGTTCCCTGGCCAACATCTTTGTCTCAGGCTTTCTGCAGTGCTCCAGCGAAGCTCAGCACAAGCTGGAAGAACATCTCATTTTAGAACATAGAACATAGAACATAGAACAATACAGCACAGAACAGGCCCTTTGGCCCACGATGTTGTGCCGAACTTCTAACCTAGATTAAGTACCCATCCATGTACCTATCCAAATGCCGCTTAAAGGTCGCCAATGATTCCGACTCTAACACTCCCACGGGCAGCGCATTCCATGCCCCCACCACTCTCTGGGTAAAGAACCCACCCCTGACATCGCCCCTATTTCCAACGAGAAAAGGCCGAGGACTCTCAACCTATCCTCGTACGACTTATTCTCCATTCCAGGCAACATCCTGGTAAATCTTCTCTGCACCCTTTCCAAAGCTTCCACATCTTTCCTAAAGTGAGGCGACCAGAACTGCACACAGTACTCCAACTGTGGCCTAACCAAAGTCCTGTACAGCTGCAACATCACTTCACGACTCTTGAATTCAATCCCTCTGCTAATGAAGTTCTGCTTTTCTGCTTGGAGACCCTGCAGCCCTCCAGACTTAATGTCAAGTTCAATAATTTTACAGCCTGAACTCCCCCAGGTCCTACCTCTCTATCCCACACACCAGGCCTTATTATCACATACTCTGCCATTACATACTACCTATTGTTAGCCACTAACAATCTCCATTAACAGCTACTCATTTTTCTAGCCAGATCGTTATCCAATTCTTTTTAGAATTATAATTAGAATTGGAATCCCTACAGTATGGAAACAGGCCCTTCGGCCCAACAAGTCCACAGCAACCCCCTAAAGAGCAACTCATCCAGACCCACGCCCCACCCCACCATCCCACATTTACCCCTGACTTCAGCAGCTAACCAACACACCCCTGAACACTATAGGCAATTTAGCATGGCCAGTTCAGCTATCCTGTACATCTTTTGATTGTGGGAGGAGCACCATGAGGAAACCCGCGCAGACACTGGGAAAATGTGCAAACTCCACACAGATAGCCGCCAGAGGTTGGAATCTGGGTCTCTGGTGTTGTGAGGCAGCAGTGCTAATCATTGAGCCACAGTGCCGCACCTCCCTAACCTTGCCTGTCCAACTGTTCTTCTCTCTCTTTGGGCTCTATCCCCACCTACTGTTTACTCCTTATTCCCCTCCTCCCATTCCTTTCTTCTGCATTTACACTGACATTTTCCTAGTTACCATCAGTTCTGAGGAAGGGTCACCAGACTGAAAGGAGATATGTCCACATACCCTACGAAGAGGCAGGCATAGCTGGGGCCCATGCGGGTGCCCATGGCTACTCCTTTTGTTTGGAGAAAGTGGGAGGATTGGAAAGAAAAGTTGTTCAGGGTGAGGACCAGTTCGGTCAGTCGAAGGAGGGTGTCGGTGGAAGGGTACTGGGTGGTACGGCGGGAAAGGAAGAAGCGGAGTGCTTTGAGTCCTTCGTGATGGGGGATGGAGGTGTACAGGGACTGGATGTCCATGGTGAAGATGAGGCGTTGGGGACCGGGGAAGCGGAAATCCTAGAGGAGGTGTCGAAGAGGCAGGCATAGCTGGGGCCCATGCGGGTGCCCATGGCTACTCCTTTTGTTTGGAGAAGAGGCAGGCATAGCTGGGGCCCATGCGGGTCACCTCCTCCAGGATTTCCGCTTCCCCGGTCCCCAACGCCTCATCTTCACCATGGACATCCAGTCCCTGTACACCTCCATCCCCCATCACGAAGGACTCAAAGCACTCCGCTTCTTCCTTTCCCGCCGTACCACCCAGTACCCTTCCACCGACACCCTCCTTCGACTGACCGAACTGGTCCTCACCCTGAACAACTTTTCTTTCCAATCCTCCCACTTTCTCCAAACAAAAGGAGTAGCCATGGGCACCCGCATGGGCACCAGCTATGCCTGCCTCTTCGTAGGGTATGTGGAACAATCCATCTTCCACAACTACACTGGCCCCACCCCCCATCTTTTCCTTCGCTACATAGATGACTGTATCGGCGCTACCTCGTGCTCCCACGAGGAGGCTGAACAGTTCATCCACTACACTAACACCTTCCACCCAGACCTCAAATTCACCTGGACAGTCTCAGATTCCTCCCTCCCCTTCCTCGACCTTTCTGTTTCTATCTCAGGCGACCGAATCAACACGGACATCTACTACAAACCAACCGACTCCCACAGCTACCTAGACTACACC
>NC_057728.1:67573259-67611541 GCF_004010195.1 Chiloscyllium plagiosum | reverse complement strand
GCCAACAATGTTGGCATCACGAACCTGTTAGCTGTAGTAACTGGTTGAAACTTTATTGCTGGAACTGCACAGCAGGTCAGGCAGCATCTAGGGGACAGAAGATTCGACGTTTCGGGCACATGCCCTTCTTCAGGAATGAGCAGAGAGTGTTCAGCAGGAGAAGATAAAAGGTAGGGAGGAGGGACTTGGAGGAGGGGAGTTGGAAGTGGAGGAGATGCGGTGGAGGGCACCGTCGACCACGTCGCCTTCCTGACCTGCAGTCTTCTTGTTGACCTCTCCGCCTCCATCCTACTCCGACCTATCACCCTCACCTTGACCTCTTTCCACCTATCACATTTCCAACGCCCCTCCTCCAAGTCCCTCCTCCCTACCTTTTATCTTCTCCTGCTGAACACTCTCTGCTCATTCCTGAAGAAGGGCCTGTGCCCGAAACGTCGAATCTCCTGTTCCCTGGATGCTGCCTGACCTGCTGTGCTGTTCCAGCAATAAAGTGTCACCAGACTGAAAGGTTAACTCTGATTTCCCTTCACAGATGCTGCCAGACCTGCTGAGCTTTTCCAGCAACTTCTGGTTTTGTTCATGGTCTAAAGTGTAGCCATGGTCTCCTCCTATTGTACACTGTAGCACTTTACTTATTACTGGGAGGAGACTCTTTGATAGTCGAAAAGTGTAGTGCTGGAAAAGCACAGCAGGTCAGGCAGCGTTAGAGGAGCAAGGGAATCGACATTTCGGACATAAGCCCTTCCATCAGGAACGTGGTCACCTTGCTGATGAAGGGCTTATGTCCAAAATGTCAATTCTCCTGCTCCTTGAATGCTGCCTGACCTGCTGTGCTTTTCCAGCGCCACATTTTTTGATTCTGATCTCCAGCATCTACAATCCTCACTTTCTCCTGAGAATGTTGATAGCAGATTATTGCCCAGCACCAACAGTCCTCAAGTTTCAGCCTTGAGCTGCTGTTGTCCACATGGTGCAGTTTCATCAGGGAGGCAGGAGAGAGTTCCAGATTTTTGACACAGTGACAGCAAAGGAACAGGGCCTTCATCACGTGTCAAGAGTGTGATGCTGGAAAAGCACAGCAGGTCAGGCAGCATCCGAGGACCAGGAAAATCGATGTTTCAGGCAAAAGCCCTTCATCAGGACATCAGCACCACACTCTCGACTCTAATCTCCAGCATGTGCAGTCCTCACTTTCGCCTCCATCACGTGTCCTTTTTAATTTTTTTTTTACTTTTCTGTAGCATGTTTACTGTAACTGAGTGGTTTGTTTGGCCTTTTCAAAGGGCAGTTCTGAGTCATCCATATTACTGGAACTACATAGAAGTAGGAATAAGCAAGGACAGCAACCCTTCCTTCAAGGGCAAAGGAGAATTAATTGGAGTTCAATAACAATTTGGCAGTCATTTGTTAGCATTACTGAAAACGGTTTTTCATTCTAAATTCATGAACTGAATTTGAATTCCACCAGTTTCCGTTTGACTTCAGTAACAGTGTCATTATGCTACTGTTTCTGGTTATGTTCTCTCCAGAATTTAGAAGGTTAAGGCATGATCTGATCAAAGTCTTCAAGATATTAACAGGAAGAAATACGGTAGATAGAAATAAACTATTTCCACTGGTTGGAGATTCTAGAACTTAAGGAGCACAGTTTGAGAATTAGGGCCAGAGCGTTCAGGAGAGATATTAGGAAGCACTTCTACAGACAAATGGTGTTAGAGGTTTGGAACTCTCTTCCACAAATGGCAGTTGACGCTATCTAAGTTAAACCTAGATAGGTAAATTTTTGTTAAGCAAGACACAATGTGAAGTTAGGCCACAGATCAGCCATGATCTCACTGAGTGGTGAAACAGTTTCGAGGAGCTGAATAGCCTACTCCTGTCCCTAAATTCTTGAGTACCAGCGATATAATTAAACTCAATGAGAAATTTAAAAAGCCAGGACACTAAATTTAAGTATGAGACAGTCACAAAATAAAACGCCATAGGACGCAGGAAAAATAGGCTATCAGCCCTTTGATACTACTACGACCTCCATTCAAGAAGACAATGGAGTACTCAATGAATGGCAGGATATTAGAAAGGTCAGAGGAACAGAGAGATCTTGGGGTACCTGTCCACAGATCACTGAAGGTGGCAGGACAGGTTAATAGGATAGTTAAGGCGGCATATAGGATGCTTCCCTTTATCTGTACAGGACTTGGTTTAGGAACAGCTGGAGCTGTGCATGCAGTTCCAGTCACCACTCTATGGGAAGGATGTGATTGCATCAGAGGAGGTGCAAAGGAGATTCACCAGGTTGTTGCCTGGGATAGAGCAGTTTACCCATGGAGAGAGGCTGGATAGGCTCACGTTGTTTTCTTGAGAACAGAGAAGGCTGAGAAGGGTCTTTATGGAGGTGTATAAGATTATGAGGGGAATGGACAGGTGGATAGAAAGAAGCTGTTCCATTTAATTGAAGGGTCAACAATGAAGGGGCATCGGTTTGAAGTAAAAGGCAGGAGGTTTACAGGGGATTTGAGGAAAATGTTTTTCACCCAGAGGATTATGGGGGGAGTCCGGATGGACTGCCTTGGACGGTAGTTGAGGCAGAAAACATCACTACCTTTAAAATATAATTGTAATATCATAACAGAGAAGGCTATGATCTGGTTGAGTCATACAGCGCAGAAAAGGCTCTTCAGTCCATCGAGTCTGCACTAAGTGATGGGCCAAGTGATAAAAAGTGGACTCAATAGGCCAAAGGGCCTCTTCTGCACCGTATGACTTGATAATTCAATGAGATCTTGGCTCCAAATGGTCATAGCCATGAACTGATAATCATCAACTTCACTTTCCTACCTTTTCCCCTCACTGATCAAAAATCTGTCCATCAGCCTTGAATGTTCTTAACAACTTAGCCTCTACTCCATTCTGTGGTAAAGAGTTCCACAGATTCATTACGTTCCAAGACAAGACATACCACCTCATCATCATCTTAACTGGGTGATTCCTTACTCAGATTGTGCCCTCTGTCCTTAGACTGTCCTATGAGAGAAACAACCTCTCACTATCTAACATGTCAAGTCACCCAGGAATTTTTAAGTTTCAATAAAGTCGCCTCTCATTCCTGAGAATTGAAGGGACAATTTAACAAATATCAAATCCAGCATTCAGCAAAAATCAAGAACTTTTCAAATCTTTATTATACAAAAAATAAATAAAACTTGTCCAATTAAAGTCAATTTTGACACTGAATGGTAAAGAATGAATTGTTAAATCATTACTCTACACAGGAAAAACACAATCTTCTTGCAAATCTGAATTCCAGGGGATGAAACAAGCATAAAAGGTTCCTTAACAAGCAGGTGTCTGGTGCTAAAGTAGATACTCTAAATGATCACAGCCAAGTATAGACGCACCGAAATGTCTACTGTTAGTATGGTTCAACAAACTAACACTGAGCAGCCCATCAACAAAAAGCAAGCAGAGAAACCAACTACTTTACCTTTGACATTCAATTGCCCATCATCAACATCCTGGGGGTTACCATACATCAGAAATGGAACTGGGCTTGCCATATCAATACAGTGGTTACAGCGGCAATTCCTCAATACTGAAGCTGTCCACACCCAAATGCAAAAAGACCTGGACAATATCCAGGCTTGGGTCAAAATTTGAAAGTAACATTCACGCTACACAAATGCCTGGCAATGACTGTTGCCACTAAGAGACAATCTAACCATTGCCCCATGACATCAATGGCAGTATCATCACAGAATCTCCCATTATCATCACCCTGGGGGTTACCATTGACCATCAATCCATTAATATTCAGTCAGGACAAAGTAGCTAGCTTGTTTGGAATACCATTCACCAACTTAAACACACATTCCCACCACCGCTACTACTCAGTGGCTACAGTGTGTGATATTTACAAGATACATTGCTGCCACTCAACATGACACCTCCGATAGCATCTTCTGGGCTTGCAAACTCTACCAACCAGAAGGATAAAAGCATCAGTTACATAGGGAACTGAAAGTTCCCATCCAAGCCTTTCAACTATTTTGACTCGGAAACATATCACCATTTCTTTACCGTTGCTGGGTCAAAATCCTAGAACTCCCTTCTGAACAGCATTGAAGGTGTACCTACTAGACATGGATTGTAGTGGTTCAATGTGGCAGCTCACTGCCACCTTTGCAAGCATAATTAGGGATGATCAACAAATTATGACTTTGTCAGTGAGGCCCACCACATGAAAGAATTCAAAAAGAGCACTCGTTACTTGCCCGACTAAGTCCAGCTCATGCATTAGGGTTTTGGCCAGTAAATTGATTTTGAACTAGCCATTATGAACCTTAGGGGCCAATAATGCCCTGGACAATTGTAGTTCTGCCTTGATTAGACATTACATTACCAAAAGTGGATAGGCTGGTTTGTACACTTACATGGACAGAAGAGATTATTTAAAAAAAACACGAGGCTGATAAACCACAGTAAAAACTAAACATCCTTGAATCAGAGAAGTCCTACATGGAATCCCTACAGTGTGGAAACAGGCCCTTCAGCTTAACAAGTCCACACTGACCCTCCAAAGAGTATCCCAACCAAACCCATTCCCCATTATTCCATATTTACCCCTGACTAATGCACCTAACCTACACATCCCTGAACACTATGGACAATTTAGGATGGCCAATTCACCACATCTTTGAATTGTGGGAGGAAACTGGAGCACCCAGAAGAAACCCATGCAGACATGGGGAGAATGTGCAAACTCCACACAGACAGTCGCCTGAGGCTGGAATCGAACTTAGGCCCCTGGTGCTGTGAGGCAGCAGTGCTAACCACTAAGCCACTGTAGAGGCTGAGGGGTGACCTAATAGAGGTTTATAAAACCATGAGGTGCTTGGGTAGGGTGAATAGACAAGGTCTTTTCCCCAGGATGGGGAAGTCCAAAACTAGAGGGCATAGGTTTAAGGTGAGAGGAAAGATTTAAAAGGAACCTAAGGGGTAACTTTTTCACATAGAGAGTGGTGCGTGTGTGGAATCAGTTGCCAGAGGAAATGGTGGAGGTTGGTACAATTACAACATTTAAAAGGCATCAGGATGGATACGGGAATTAGGAAGGGTTTAAAGGGATTATAGGCCATGTGATGGCAAATGGGACTAGATTAATTTAGGCTATCTGGTCAGCATGGACGAGTTGGACTGAAGGTTCTGTTTTCATGCTGTACCTCTCTATGACTCTATGATTCTGTGTCATTGGATCAAGCTAAAGGTTAAAACAAAACATAGCAATAAATGCAATCAACCAACCTCATTTCAATGAAATTAATGGAAAATCACACTTCAATGACACAAACTGGTCTCAACAATGTAGAGGCACAGTGACAGGACACAGAAATACAAGTATCGATTGTACCTTGCTTTTTGATATTGTGTGTGTAGCATCATCCTTTGAGAGAGACACATCATCTCTACCTTTGTCCAAACCTAAGGGAAAAAGTTAATACCAGAGTTTAAAACCATTTTGAAAGATAGCTACTGAATTTAATAGGCTTTTACAAGTACATTACAAGTACCTTGGACTAAATTTTCTTGCTTTCAGTCCTCGATCATGTTCACAGTGAACAACTAACAGGTGCAGTTCATGACAAGAATTACTAAAAATAGTTGTGTAAACAGAATTGAACAATTTATTTTAATGCAGCGCCAGTACCCTTAGTGTTAGCATTAGACATTCAGTTCAAAACTCACTCAGCAGATTTAAGCTACAAGTTAATAACTGCTAAATTCAGATTGCAAATCATATTGTTTGGCAAATTGTATTCCTTATGTAAACCCTAAAAAAGGTAAATATTGAAGGTTTTATATATAATTGATGTTTTGTGTTAAACTGCAATACGCAATATTCAAATAACGATCATAATACTGATAAGGATTTTTCATTGCAACAGATGCCCCAGAGGGTAAAAGGCTCACTCCACAGCAGTATATTTACTGTGGAGAAGGACGTGGACGTTAGAGAACTTGGGGAAATAAATGGTGATATCTTGAAAAGTGTTTATATTACAGAAGAGGAGGTGCTGGATGTCTTAAAACACAAAGGTGGATAAATAAAGATGGAGAGGTGATGGCCTAGTGATATTATGGCTGGACTGTTAATCCAGAGACCCAGGGAACATTCTGGGGACCTGGGTTCGAATCCCACCATGACAGATGGTGGAATTTGAATTCAATAAATATCTAGAATTACAAGTCTAATGATTACCATGAATCCATTGTCCATTGTTGGAAAAACCCACCTTGTTCATTAATTTCCTTCATGGAAAGAAACTGCCAACCTTACCTGGTCTGGTCTACATGTGACTCCAGACCAACAGCAATGTCCTGATGGCAATTAGGGATGGGCAATAAATGCTGGCCTCGTCAGTGACCCCCTTATCCTGTGAATGAATTTTAAAAATCCCCAGGACCTGATCAAGTGTATCCCAAAACATTGTGAGTAACAAGGTAAGAGATAGCTGGACCCCTGGCTGAGAGTTTTTAAATCAATGACAGCCACAGGTGAGGTGCCGGAAGACTGGAGATTGGCTAATGCAGTGCCACTATTTAAGTAAGGTCATAAGGAACTATTGGAAACAATAGACTGGTGAGCCTGACATCAATGATGGGTAAGTTATTAGAGGGTTTCTGATGGACAGGATTTATACACATTTGGAAAGGCAAGGACTAATTAGGTAGAGTGAATGGGGCTTTGTGAGGGGAAAATTATGACTCAATAACTTGATTGAGCTTTCTGAAGTAACAAAGAAGATTGACGAAGACAGAACACCAGATGTAGTCTACATGAACTGCAGCAAGGTATTCGACAATGTTCCACATGGTAGACTGGTTAGTAAAGTAAAATCACTTGGAATCCAGGGAGAGCCAGCAATTGGATACAAAATTGGCTTGAAGATAGAAGACAGAGGGGGGTTGTAAAAAGACGTTTTTCAGATTGGAGGTCTGTGATCAGTGGTGTGCTGCAAGGATCGGTGCTGGATCCATTATTTTTCATCATTCTTATTAATTATTTGGTTGTGAATATAGGAGATATGGTTGTTAGGTTAGCAGATCACACTAAAATTGGTGGTGGAGTCAAAGGAAAGGTAGCTATCTCAGAGTACAATGGGACCTTGCCCAGATGGGCCAATGATCCGAGGAGTGGCCGATGAAGTTTAGATAAATGCGAGGTGTTGCCTTTTGGGAAGGCAAATCTGGGAAGGACTTATACAGTTAACGGTAGGGCCCTGGGAAGTATTGAGGAGAAAGTGAGGTCTGCAGATGCTGGAGATCAGAGCTGGAAATGTGTTGCTGGAAAAGCGCAGCAGGTCAGGCAGCATCCAGGGAACAGGAGAATCGACATTTCGGGCATAAGCCCTTCTTCAGGAATCCTGAAGAAGGCCTTATGCCGGAACGTCGATTCTCCTGTTCCCTGGATGCTGCCTGACCTGCTGCCCTGGGAAGTATTGCCGAACAACAACACCTTCGAGTGCAGGTTCACAGCCCCTTGAAAGTGGAGTCGCAGGTAGACAGGATGAAGGAGGTGGCTTTTGGTACGGTTGTCTTTATTGATCAGTGTATTCAGTTTAGAAACTGGGATGTCACGTCGCAGCTATTCAGGGCATTGATTAGGCCACTTCTGCAATATCGCGTTCAATTTTGGTCTCCCTGCTGTAGGAAAGATGCTGTTTCAACTTGAAAGAGTTCAGAAAAGATTTACAAGGATGTTGCTGAGACTGGACGGTGTGAGCTATTGAGAGAGGCTGAATAAGCTGGATCTATTTTCCCTGAAGCATCAGAGGCTGAAGGGTGACCTTATACAAGTTTATAACATCCTGAGGGACATAGATAGGGCAAATAGCCAGGGTCTTTATCCTAGGGTCAGGTAGTCCAAAACTAGAGGGCATAGGTTTAAAGTGAGAGGAGAGCAATTTAAGAGGGACCTGAGGGGCAATATTTTCATGAGCGTATGGAACTAGCTACCAGAGGAAGTGGTGGAGACGGGTACAATTACAACCTTCAAAAGGCATCTAGATGGGTACATGAACAGGAAAGGTTTAGACGGACAATGCTGGCAAATGGGGCTAGATTAATTTAGGATGTCTCGTCGGCAAGGATGATTTGGACCAAAAGGGTCTGTTTCTATGCTGCATAATTCTATGACACAAAGATCAAATCAACCTCTTAATGCCCTCCAACTGTTGATGTCATCAGGTGATTTGAAAAACCAGTTAGTGGGATAGGAAATGACAGATAGAAGACAAAACACAGTTAATTGTAGTATTTTACAGTCCAGAAGGAGGCTGTTCGGCCCATTACAAAGAACAAAGAAAATTGACAGCCCAGGAACAGGCCCTTCGGCCCTCCAAGCCTGAGCCGATCCAAATCTACTGTCCAAAGCTGTTGCACAATTTCTAAGGAACTGTATCCCTCTGCTCCCCACCTACTCATGCATCTGTCCAGACGCATCTTAAATGAATCTCCTGTGCCTGCATCCACCAACTCTGCTGGCAACGCGTTCCAGGCACCTACCAGCCTCGGTGTAAAGTACTTGCCACATGTGTCCCCCTTAAACCTTTCATCTCTCACTTTGAAAGCGTGACCTCTCGTTATGAGATCCTTCGCCTTGGGAAAAAGCTTATTTCTCTCTACCCTGTCTATACCCTTCATGATTGTGTAGACCTCAATCAGGTCCCCCCTCAATCTCCTTTTTTCTAATGAAAACAATCCTAACCTACTCAACCTCTCTTCATAGCTAGCACCTTCCATACCAGGCAACATCCTCGTAAACCTTCTCTGCACCCTCTCCAAAGCATCCACATCCTTTTGGTAACGTGGAGACCAGAACTGTACATAGTATTCTAAATGTGGCCGAACCAATGTCTTGTACAATTTTAACATGACCTGCCAGCATTTATACTTAGAACCCGTCCGATGAAGGCTAGCATACCATATGCTTTCTTGACCACTCTATCCACCTGTGCAGCATTCTTCAGGGTACAATGGACCTGCACTCCCAGATCTCTCTGCTCATCACCTTTTCCCAAGGCTCTTCCGCTCATTGTATAATTTGCTCAAGAATTAGACATCCCAAAATGCATCACTTCACACTTGCCTGGATTGAACTCCATCTGTCACTTCTCCGCCCAACTCTCCAGTCTATCTATATCTTCCTGTATTCTTTGACAGTCCCTTTTGCTTTCTGCTACTCCACCAATCTTCGTGTCATCTGCAAACTCACTGATCATACCAACAGTGCCCTCTTCCAGATCATTTATGTATATCACAAACAACAGTGGCCCCAACACAGATCACCTTTCTCCATTTCGAGAAACTCCTTTCAACTACTACTCTGTCTCCTGTTGCTCAACCAGTTCTTTATCCACCTAGCAAGAACACCCTGCACACCATGTGGCTTCACTTTCTCCAGTACTTTACCAGAGGAAACTTTATCAAACGCCTTACTAAAGTCCATGTATATGACATCAACAGCCCTTCCTTCATCTATCAATTTGGTCACTTCCTCAAAGAACTCTATTAAGTTAGTAAGGCATGATCTCCCCCATACAAAACAATGTTGCCTATCACTGATAAGCCCATTATTTTCCAAATATAAATAGATTTTATCCCTCAGTACTTTCTCCAGCAACTTTCCCACCACTGACATCAGGCTCACTGGTGTGTAGTTACCTGGAATATCACCACTACCCTTCTTGTACAGAGGGACATCATGAGCAACTTTCCAGTCCTCCGGCACCTCACCTGTATTTAAGGATGCTACAAAGATATCTGTCAGAGCCCCAGCTATTTCCTCTCTCACCTTCCTCAGCAACCTGGGATAGATCCCATCCGGTCCTGGGGAATTGTTCACCTGAATAACCTCTAACCTACCCAACACATCTTCCCTACTTCTGTCAACTTAGTCCAGATTAATCAAACTTCTATCTCTAATCTCAACATTCGTAATGTCCCTCTCCTCAGTGAACACTGATGCAAAGTAATCATTCAGAATCTCACCCACTCTCTCAGGTTCGACACATAGCCTTCCTTCATTATCCTTGAGTGGACCAATTCTTTCTCTAGTTACCTGCTTGCTTCTTATAGAAGAATAAAAGGCTTGTGTCTGTACTGGTTCCCAAGAGCACTACCCAGTTAGTCCCACTCTTCAGCCCTCTCTCAGCAGCACTCTAATCACTCTTAAATGTGTACCCAACTCTTTTTTTGAAACCTCCTACGGAATCCACCTCCACCACTCTTCTAGACAGCGCATTTCAAATCCTAACAACACTGAGTAAAAAGATTTCTCCTTACCTCACTCCTAGCTCTCCTGCTGACGGCTTTGAAATTGCAGTCCCGAGTTACTGACACACCAATGAGTGGAAACAGAATATCCTTTTTTCATGTCAAAATTCTTCATAATTTTGAACACCTCAATGAGGTCAAATCTTAATCTTCTCTGCTCCAAGGTGAATAAGCCCAATCTCTCTAATCTTTTATTGGATCTAAAATCCTTCATTCCTGCTATCATTCTAGCAAATCTCCTTTGCACTGTCTCCAAGGCTTGAACATTCTTCCTTAAATAAGGTGCCCAGCACTGAACACTGTACAATGTAGTCTGACCAATGATTCATCAAAACGTAGCACAGGCTCCTTGCTTTTATTCTCCATGCCTCTATTTATAAACCCAAGGCTCTATAAGCCTTCTTAACAACTGTTCCAACTTGCCTGGCCATCTTCAGAGAATTATGGACTTGAAATCAACTCTGCTCCCATACTCCCTCAAAGTTGTATTGTTGAGCCTGTATTGTCTCTCTATGTTTTGACTACCAATATGCACTACTTCACATTTCCCTGCATTGAAATTCATCTGCCAGGTATCTGCACATTAGGCCAACTTGTCAATGTCCTTTTGAAGTCACTCAGTGTCTCTGTCACAATTCCTATACTATAGCTATATTCTAGAATGATTATTATTAAACTAGAAAGACTGCAGAAAAGATTTACTCAGATGCTTCCCAGACTGGAAGGTTTGAGATATAAGGAGAAGCTGGGACTTTGTTCCCTGAATCATAGTGACTGAGGGGTGACCTTATGGAGGTCCATAAAGTCACGATCGGCACAGATAAGATAGACAGCCAACAGCTTTTCCCCATAGTAGGGGAGCCTAAAATTAGACAGCATAGGTTTAAGGTGAGAGGGGAAAGATACAAAAGGCAATTTTTTTTTCCATACAGAGGGTGGTGACTATCTGGAACAGGATGCCAAAGTTAGTAGTCGAAGCAAGTACAATTTTGTCGTTTAAGAAACTTTTGGGCAGGTACATGGATGGGACAGGTATGGAGGGATATGGACCAAATACAGGCAAATGGGACTAGATTAATCATGAAAACTGAGTGGCATGAACAAGTTGGGCCGAAGGGCCTGTTTCTATGCTATAAACTTCTGACTCTGACTCTAATTCACTATTCTCCCTAAGTGCATATTTATCTTATCCGGTATTATGGCCCTCATTAGTTTTCCCATGATAAATGTGACAGTTCTGCAGCTTCCTCGGTCATCCTTTGCTTCTTTCTTAAACAAAAGTGTCACATTTGCAATACTCCAGTCCTCTGTTTTGGGATGCCTGGAATATTTCTGCCAGCACCTACAGCTTTAATGAATGTCCAGTGATTCTGTGCAGAAAGTTAATCCCACTCCCAAATTTATGCTTCTAGATTCACCACATGGGTGAAGTGAACATGCTGAGATATCAAGTCTTTTTTTTTCTGTACCTTATATACTTTATAAACATTTGAATAGGTATTGGAAAATTACCAATTTGCTTCTTGCAAATAAAAAAGATTTAATATTTAAATAAGCAGGTATTTCAGTTCTAACAGGAAGATAAATAAGAGTAATAATGCCTATAATGTTCAGACAGACAAGTACCATAGAAAAGGAATCAATAATTTGGCTCAACAGCATTTCAACTGGTCCACCAATATTAACATTGAAATCAATTTTTAATAATCACAAATCATCTTTCCACCATCCTCCCTTTGTGGAAAAAATGCATAGTTTGCTCGACATTATGTTCTCCCAATGAAGAGAAAGTGAGGTCTGCAGATGCTGGAGATCAGAGATGGAAATGTGTTGCTGGAAAAGCGCAGCAGGTCAGGCAGCATCTCGGGAACAGGAGAATCGACGTTTCGGGCATTAGCCCTTCTTCCTGAAGAAGGGCTAATGCCCGAAACGTCGATTCTCCTGTTCCCTAGATGCTGCCTGACCTGCTGCGTTCTCCCAATGAAGCCATTCAGTCCCAGAGTTTCTGTTACTCTACCCTATGGCCACCTGTGTTATTCGAGAGGTAGGGAAAGCATACTGCAACTATACAAGTGTTGGTGCGACCATATCTGGAATACAGTGAGCAGTTTTGGTCTCTTATCTAATGGTAGATATAATTTCATTGGAGGCAGTTCAGAGAAGGCTCACGAGAGTGATCCCTGGTATGGAGGGATTGTCTTATCAACAAAGGATAAAACAGGTTGTGATCCACTGGAGTTGAGAAGAACGAGAAGCGATCTTATTGAAATATACTGGATTCTTAAGGAGCTTAATGCTGAAAGGATGTTTCTCCTCATAGGAAAGTCCAGGAGAAAGTCTCAGAATAAATGGGCATCATTTTAAGAGTGAGTTGAGGAGGAATTTCTTCTCTGAGCATTGAGTGTCTTTGGAATTCCTCTATCTTTGGGGTAGAGTCCTTATTTATATTTAAGGCTGAGATAGATAGATTCTTGATCAGTAGGTGAATCAAGAATTACAGGGAAAAGGCAGGAAAGTACATGTGAGGAATGTCGGATCAGCCGTGATCCAATTGAACGACAGAGGGGCTGAATGAGGGACTGAATGGCCTAATCCTATTCCTATTTCTTATGGTCTTGTGGTTAGACTGGTCATCTGATTATCATACTCCCCTGCCAAGTAGGTCCCCATTGTTATTCCCCTCTTGTCTTTAAAAGCAATGCCACCTTATTCTTCGCATCCATGTCCCCAATTCTACAGTCAGTCAATCCACTTGACTACTCAGTCATTTGCCATTTTTTGTGCAGGTCAGTGAGATTTTCTCTTTGCAACTCAACAGAATTTGGTTAACGATTATGACAAGTTTCAAATAGACCAGACCACAAAAGGTTATGTATTTAAATAAAAAGTTAAATTCATTAAAGGCCTGAGTTCATGCCTAATGCAAGTATATTTCATGAAACTTGTAACTGTAGTCCTGCAAAGATCTGTGAAACTTTTCAGGTATTCTGAGAGTTAAATTAAAAGATAAAATCCTCCCCTCCTCCATGTGTAAGTTGTGAAGCAGTTCACCTTCTGCAGACTATTGCTTTTTTAAAAAACATTTACAACAGCCGCCTAAACATATTTCACTTCAGATCATCCCGTCACACAAAACTAATCTTTAGTTATTTTTGTTTTAACACTGCAGATGACAGATAAGAGGTAGTTCTCTCACCACCAGTTGCTAGTAAAATCTAAACAAATTATTTAGTATTTGGTAGCACAAGACCTAATTTCCAAGGATATTGCAAACTGAGGGCAATTGCTGCCCATAGTTTGAGAAGAGAGTATAGAGTAGAAACGTAAATAGGGAACAGACTCGTGGAAATCAGATTGGTATCAGTCTTCCAAACTTTACACTGCAAGGTACAAGCATCCCCTGAGAACTAAATTAGACCCTGCACCTATAGCCTGAGCTATTGAATCCACTATAACTGCCAGACAGAACAAAACAATGTGAATTAATGAATGTTACTTGGTCAGTTACATTAATAATTTAAATATCTTAAGATTATATTTCAACATTTCTCTCATTTCAAACAAATCAAGTTTGTTCTAAGTGCTGAAAATTTTCTTTGTTTGAACATACCATTAAATAATTTGACAAGGATGATTTATGAATACTTCAAGTTAAACTGCGAAGTGTCACATTTTACTTTTCATACATATGACAGTGTTCTGCACTTAATCTAAAAAGAAATAACTGACTCTAAGCTACAACCTCACTCTGTGCTTTTTGCATTTTTACAATTTTACTTTCAATTATTACACATGAGATTTCTTGTAATAATGAGATGAGATATACTACAAACCTGGCAGTATTGGAGGAAGTTCATTATAGCCACCAAATGATGCATTTCTGATGAGTTTTCGTCCATCGACTCGGGATGACAGCACACCTGGTAGCCCAGCACACAAGGAAAATCTGCGGCGTATCAGACCCTCTTGCTTCATGTCGTAGTTGTTCTAAATCAGAGGTTTTCCCACAAACTGAAATCACTGTGCTGCTCAGGTGGAGGTTGTAGCCAATTGCAGCCGTGAAGCTATTAATGACTGAGTGAGCAACTAAAGGGAGAATGCTGGCCTTTGTGAACAAGATGAGCCAATGTACTCTCCTCTCAGTAAACAGACCATACGATGCGAAATGCACAACAACACAGCCAAGCACCTTCTATTTTTTCCCGTGAATTCAGAGCACACTTACCCTTTAAACAGCTTTGATGATTAGCCTGAAATACACAAACCCATAATCTGCTTTCCCATTGGATTCTGAACACTCAACATAATGCCACATAACAAAAATACAGATCACAATTATCATTTCAGTCCACTGCTATGAAATCAGACAGAAACTGGCATTTCTCTGACCATCCATGAATTTAGTTCCTTCACCAATTCACTTGAAGGAGCTGAGGATTCAGGATTATGATTGTTATACCAAGCTTAATTTTGTTCAACCAGTCCCTTCACCTCTGAATTAAGGTGCAGTCCAAGAGTGGCATGTGATGATTTTTAAATTGAAATAGGTTGACCCTAAAATTCAAAATCGGTTACTAAAGGAGAAGGATTGCTATGGGGTGGCATTCAGTAACAAAATGAGTTAGCAATTATCCAAATAAAAAATCTTGGACTTTGTGAGACATGGTTCCAATTTTCAACTATTGTTTCCTAATGTTGAGCAACCAAGAATGTGATCACGAGTAAGGAATGTGTTTCTTATATTTCCAATCAGCTCATATGTGGATCCTTATTTGTTGTTCTATCCATTTTACCCCACTGGAACTTCACAAAAGAATTGGATTGCGGAAAGCTGAAATACCCACAGTGACAAAATAGTTTATTCACAATTGATGCTCAATCATTTTGCAAGATATTGGAGGGTGACATCAGAAATTACACTCTAATAGAAATGACCAAAGCTCCAGCAAAAGGTGTCAGCTCACCCACAGTGGAGCAGAGATATCATATCATTCGGCTGAGGAAGAGAAACATCATCAAGATACCGATATGATATCCTGATACATATGCAGAAAATAGGATCAAATACAACTGGGAAGGTCCCCTGTGGGTCAGCAAGAACCAGGTTGATGGGTGAGCGACACTTGCTGCTAGACAAAATATGGGAACAGTGTTTCAAATGGACTAATGCTCAAGGAGGTAGAAATCAGACTGCCTTCGACGATGTCTAGAAAAGACCAGTCTGTAAGCGAAAATGGCATGGATGGAACTGTCAATAGGTAGCTTAAAGGCATGGGTGGACATAACTGAAAAAACAAGTGAAAGTAAATAGCTTTTGTAGTAGAGAGAATATGGGATGGGAAACATATCTCTGGGGTTAAATAGGATAACAGGACTGTGAACAATCCAGTTCAGCATGACAAATAGCTGGGGCAGAGGAAGGAACGAGTAGCGAATATATTGATGAGTTTGTATTACTGAGTTAATAGCATAAACTAACCTAACGTTTCACTTGAATCTAGTCAAACAGTCTGAGAATGCACAGGCAGTGAAGAAGTTGACAGAACTGTTGCAGAGATGCAGCTCGGTGTCATCACCATATCTATAAAACCTGTGCTGAAATGCAAGGATGATGGCCGACTGCCCATATTTGAACTCATATCAACAGCACCCTTATGCAAATGAAATTTTGGTTGTGCAATTGTTGTCAGCTGGGCCATCTCTAATTGCCCAGCAGACAGTTAAGAGTCAACCACATTACTGTGGGTCTGGAGTCACATGTTGGCCAGACCTGGTAAGGTTGGCAGTTTCCTTCCCTCAAGGACATTAGTGAGCCATGGGTTTTTCTGAAATGATAGCAGATGCATGGTTATCATTAGACTCAAGTCCAGATTTTTATTGAATTAAAATTCCACTATCTGGCGTGGTAGGATTTGAACCCAGGTCCCTGGATTAACAGTCCAGTGATAATGCCACTACGCCATTGCCTCCCCTCCCCTATAGCGTCATAGAGACATACAGCATGGAAACGGACCCTTCGGTCCAACATGTCCATGCTGACCAGATACTCTAACCTAATCCAGTCCTATCTGCCCATATCCCTCTAAACTCTTCCTATTCATACATCAACCCAGATGCCTTTTAAATGCAGTAATTGTACCAGTCTCCACCACTTTCTCTGGCAGCTCATTCCATACATACTCCACCCTCTGCGTAAAAATGTTGTCCCTTTTAAATTTTTCCCCTCTCACCCTAAACCTATGCCCTCTCGTTCTGGACTCCCATACCCCAGGGAAAAGGCTTTGTCTAATTATCCTCTCCATGCTCCTCATGATTTTACAAACTTCTATAAGATCACCCCTCAGCCCCCGACACTCCATGGAAAATAGTCCCAGCCTATTCAGCTTCTCCCTAGAGCTTAAATCCTCCGACCCTGGAAACATCCTTGTAAATCCTTTCTGAACCCTTTCAAGTTTCACAACATCCTTCTAATGCCCTGTACAGCCACAACATGAACTCCCAACTCCTATACTTGAAGCTCTGACACTATCCTATCGACCTGTGAGTATACTTTCAAGCAACTTTGAACATGCACTCCAAGGTCTCTTTGTTCAGCCACACTCCACAGGACCTTATCATTAGGTGTATAAGTCCTGCTAAGATTTGCTTTTCCAAAATGCAGCACCCTGCATTTATCTAAATTAAACTTAAGACCACAACTGCCTCACATTTACCACAGCCTTGGAGAGGGAAAGAAGCAGTTACCATGAGAAGATATTTAATTGAGGTAAAGGAAATTATGACGCTATCAGACAGGAGTTCGGAAGTACAAATAGGGAGCAATTGTTCCATAGGAAGGGCACAACAGACATGTGGAGACTACTTAAGGTGCAGTTGTTGCGAGTGATGCTCAAATTTGACCCTCTGAGACAGGTGAGAAGGGGTGAGACTAAGGAGCCTTGGAAGACGGGAACAGAGGAGCTTCTCATAAAAGGGAGGAAGGCAGCATATGCAAGGTGGAGGAAGCAATGATTTAGCACAGCTTTAGAGCATTACAGGCTTGCTAGAAAGGAGCTCAGAAATGGACTGAGAAGAGCCAGGAGGGAGCACAAAAAAGGCTTGGCAGGAAGGATTAGGGAGAACCCAAAGGCATTTTACTCATACGTGAGCAATAAGAGAATGATCAGGGAAAAGATAGGGCAGGTCAGGGATAGCTTAGGGAACTTGTGTATAGAGTCTGAGCAGATAGGGGAAGTTCTAAATGAGTTTTTTGCTTCAGTTTTCACAAAGGAAAGGAACCTTGTTGTGAATGAGAACTTTGAGGAGCTGGTATACAGGCTTGAACAGATCAAGATTGATGAAATTGATGTGCTGGAAATTTTGGCAAACATTCAGATTGGTAAGTCCCCAGGGCCAGACCAGATTTATCTTAGGTTGCTCTGGGAAGCAAGAAAGGAGGTTGCTGAGCCGCTGGCAAAGATCTTTTCTTCCACACTCTCCATGGGAGTTATACCTGAGGATTGGAGGGAGGAGAATGTTGTTCCTCTTTTCAAGAAAGGTTTTAGGGAAATCCCTGGCAATTACAGACCAGTCAGTCTTACGTAGGTGGTCAGCAAGGTTTTGGAAAGAATTCTGAGGGATAGGATTGATGACTATTTGGAAAAGCTTTGCATGATTAAAGGCAGTCAGCATTGCTTTGAGAGGGGCAGGTCATGTCTCACAAATCATATTGAGTTCTTTGAAGTGGTGACAGGTCGATGAAGATCAAGCAGTGGATGTGGTGTAGCATTTGATAAGATTCCCCATGGTAGGCTCATTCATAAAGTCAAGGAAGTATGTGATATGGGAGATTTGTCTATCTGGATTCAGAATTGGCTGGCTGACAGAAGGCAGAGAGTGGTTATAGATGGAAAGTATTCTGCCTGGAGGTCAGTGGTGAATGGTGTCCCGCAGGGCTCTGTTCTTGGGTCGCTGCTCTTTGTAGTTTTTAGAAATGCCTTGAATGAGGAGGTTGAGGGGTGGGTTAGTAAATTTGCAGGTGACACAAAGGTTGGAGTTACCGTTGATAGTATCAAGTACTTTTGCAGGCTGCAGCGTGACATAGACAGGATGCAGAGCTGGGCTGAGAAATGGCAAATGGAGTTCAACCTGGATAAATGCGAAGTGATGCATTTTGGAAGATCAAACTTGAATGCTGAATATAGGATTAAAGACATGATTCTTAGCAGTGTGGAGGAACAGAGGGATCTTGGTGTTCAAGTGCATAGATCCCTCAAAGGTGCCACCCAAGTGGACAGGGTTGTTAAGAAAGCATATGGTACTTTGGCTTTCATTAACAGGGGGATCCAGTTTAAGAGCTGCAAGGCTTTGCTGCAGCTCAACAAGACCCTGGTGAGACCACACTTGGAATAATGCGTCCCGTACTGTTTGCCCTGTTATAGGAAAGACAGAGACTTTGGAGAGGGTGCAATGAAGGTTTACCAGAATGCTGCCTGTACTGGAAGGCTTGTCTTACAAAGAGAGATTGACTAAGCTCAGACTTTTCTCTCTGGAGAGAAAGAGGAAGAGAGGTGATCTGATTGAGATATACAAGGTAATGAGAGGCATGGATAGAGTCAATAGCCAGAGACTTTTCCCCAGGGCAGGATTGATTGGCACGAGGCGTCACAGGTTTAAGATATTAGGAAGTAGGTATACAGAAGATGTCAGAAGTGGGTTCTTTGCGCAGAGAACTGTGAATGCATGGAATGTGTTGCCAGCGGTGGTGGTGGAAGCACAGTCATTAGGGACATTTAAGCGACTGCTAGACATACACGTGGACAGCAGTGAATTGAGGGGTGCATAGGTTAGGTTATTTTATTTTAGATTCGGAATAATCCTCGGCACAACATCGTGAGCCGAAGGGCCTGTTCTGTGCTGTACCTCTCTATGTTCTATCTGCCACTCCTCAGTCTATTTGCCCATCTGATCAAGATCCCGTTGTACTCTGAGTTTGTAATGTTGAAAGATTAAATTGTACTATCTCTCTGGACATTAATGTAATGTTAAAGAGTTAAACTGTACTTTCTCCAAGATGCTGAACATTCTGGATGTGGGTGGGAGTGATATTCTGTCTCACAGATAGCATCAGCAATCTGGATGACTATCCATTGTAACTCACACTTCATTTAGGCAGCCATTTACTACTATTCTACTGCTATTATCAAATTAAACTCTCATTCAGTTCCTTCCACTCAGAAATGCTTTCATAGCCATTCCTCAGCCAATCAAATTCATTTGCAACCATCCCCTGATACCGAAGCATATCACACCTACATCAACCTGGGGAGTCACTGAGTCAGGAAATCGTTTGTGCAACGATTCCCCAGAATTAGGGTATTGACATTATCTCCGAGGTTGACCTCATCCTACTATTGTACATGGGATAACATGTGGTTATTGAGGGGGGTTGTGGTTGGAGTACCTGTGAGCATTACTAACTGACCTGTATAAAAGGGACGTGTTTCCTTTGTTCGGGGCCTCTTTGACTCGGCTTCGCACGGCTGTGAAGAGGGTCAAAGGGGGTCACCCAGCTTGAACAGGTATTAATAAACTTTAACTGTTTGCAGAGGTTGGTGTGTGAAAATTGCATCGTGTGTGAGAAACCTCGGGATAAGAACCTAACATATGGTGGCAGCAGTGGGATTCCAACATACACGGAGCTTCCAGTTGAGCTGAATAAGCGATCGTGTAAGTGTTGGTTGTGTGAGACTGATAGACCCACAAGGTAAGATTCACGCTGATCTCTCTCTCCAAACTTAACACTCAGTTGACCCCTCGTCTCCTGGGACTTGTGATGATGGAATCTTTGAGGTAACTTGCACACCGAGTTGATTTGTGCAAAGCTGGGTTTTAATTCGGGTTAGAGTCCCCTACGGTTTGATTAGGATTAGAATCCCCAGGGTTTTAATTGGAGTTAGGGACACCTTTGTTTAATTGGGGTTCAAGTCCCCAGATATACAGAGTAAGAAAAATAGGTTCAAGGCCCTGTGAGAGGTAAAATCAGAAAGGCATTCGAGTTCCCCAGGCAAAAGGGGGGTAAAGTCTCCTGGAAAAAGGAGCTTGGAGTCCTATAGACACGAGGTTTGATGCTCCACAGCATTAAAAAAAAGTTAGAATTTGGTACTTCTTAAAAGTTATCGCCTTTGTTCACCACAACTCCCCTCAGAAGTACTTTTAGGACAACATGGTGTCACTGGAAAAAGGGGGAGAAAGTGGAGCCGGTCCACTCAGATCCTGACAGTCAAGTTCAATAACTACCAGGGAAACTCAGTCAGGGTTTTCTTGTGGGAACCTTAGTTTCCGGGCTGTGGACCCGACTCGACGAGTCTTTCTTCTGGGGGAAGGGAGTGGCTTGGACTGCAGTGCCATGTGGTCTACTATGAGGGTTTTCTCTTTTTATAAGTGTAACTTCATCGAGAGAATAAGAAAAAAAGAGAAACACTGAAATTAAGATTGTACTAATATTTGGGACTAAAAAAGGGAGTTTCCATATAAATTATGTCATGCTGAGTGGGGTTGATATTTAAATATTTTGATTTGTTAAAATACTGGTTCAGAAAATATCAAAGTAACTGTTTTGCTTTATCTGAACTAGGATCTCAATTCAATGCGTTTTGTGGGCTATGTAATAGAGCAGATTTTGTTTTTACATTAATATGAGACAACATTATGTCGTTCTTAAAATTATCAAACGTGTAACCTTAAAACAAATTGATTGAGGACTTTGAGCCAATGAGTTATTTGAAATTCTACAGTGCCTGTTTAAAAAAACAATTGTGTCAGTGGTCATACTTTAGCCAGATGAGTGTTGTATGATAATATCTTTGCTGCTCTGTTTGTAATACAGTTTTCACAAAAAGAAGAGTACATTTTAATTTTGATGATTTGTTAAGATTTTAGAAAATATTACAACTTGAGGCTGAGCTGTTTCAGTGATGTCAATTATTGTTCAGACTTCATTGGCCCCTTCACATTGCAAATTCAAAGAATGTTGATCTCTACCGAAGTTGCCACTGTAATTCTGACTGTTTTATTTGGGTAGTTTCATTTGGAGAATATAATTTAATATACTCTGCATTGGTTTCCCACGAATGTTTGAGATTTAAATCTAACCTGGAACTGCCTCTTCAATGGCAAAAGCACAAGAAACATTTTCTTGTAGTTCCAGACTTTTGAAATACTTTTCCTGACAACTTTCACATTAGTCAAATATCAATTTATCAAAGGAAAATTAATTGTTGAATAACCTGAATGGGGTTCCTGAGGGTTTGATTTTAGGACCATTGATTGTTGTTTATAAATGACTGATGGTTTAGACAGTAGATTTTAGAAGTATATGGATTGTATAAAATTTGATAATGTCATCAACAGTGAACAGAGTTACAGACTTCAAGACGATACAATGTTGAAACAGGCAGACATAATTTAGTGCAGTTAGATGTATGACTGTCTTCCTACTGATAGCCACCTTGGCAAGGAGGGAATGAGAGAGGAAAGGCAGAGATGCTTTCAGCAGCTAACATCATCTCGAGAGAGTTTCTCCATTCACAGGTAAAGCACATCTTCGGACCACCACCCACCCCTCCACAACCTGATCCAACAGGTTCAATCAGCTCCCCAGTCATGAGCTCAAAAAGTGAAAAAGCTAACAGTGAAGAGGAGGGCAGTATGCTTTTTGTCAGTGGTCTTCCTATGGACATTAAACCATGTGAGCTTTACCTTGTCTTTTGATCATTTAAGGGATATGAAGGTTCAATGATCAAGCTAATACCTAAACAGCCAGTTGACTTTGTTATATTTTTGACAGCAGAGGAGCAGAAGTAGCAAAGAATGCTACATTCACCTAGCCTGTGGGTGCTCAGATGCACTGGTATCCTCCATTTAAAGCATCTCCGCAAGGTTGGAAATCTCGTCAGTTTTGTTAAGTATTTAACTGCCCTTATCTAAGAATACAGATTTCTCCATGGAGTGATGCAGAAGGACTCTTGATTTTCTTTTCAGGTTGGACTTCACTGAAGGAGATTTTGGATAACTGGCTCATTTCCACTCAACTTGGAAGGGATGGAGTGGTCACTAAGGACTGTGGATTTAAGAGTTTTACTGGTGGACTTGTTTGTTCCACGTGGGAAGATTCTTCGGATTCTATCTATTGCATGGATTAGTAATTTTTGTTGTTTTAATCATTACATGTCATTACATGTTGTGTGTCAATAAATTGCTTAAATACCGGCTGTCAAGAGTCTTACGAAAACTGGTAGTGTAATCTAGGTGGTTATCATGGAATGATAAAAGGGTGGAATGTAATGGATGTAGGTTTGCTCGCTGAACTGGAAGGTTCAGTTTCATGGTGGAGTGTAATGTTAAAAGATTAAATTGTTCTATCTGAGGTATAAAGATGTTAAAAGGGAATTCATAAAGTCGAACTGGAATGGATCTTTCCTTAATTCAGGCAATCTAGGCCAAGGGTTTATAGCTTTAGATAAGGGTAGCAGATTATTTCTCTCAAAGATTTGTGAATCTACGGAATTCACTAACCTAAAGTGTAGTGGATACTGGGACACTGAGTAAATTTAAGGGTGTGCTGGACAGATTTTTAATTTGTTAAAGGTTGAAAGGTTATGGAGAGTAAGGAGAAAGTAGAGTTGAGGCAGAGATAAGACCGTATCAAATGGTGTTAGAGGCTCAACAGCCTTCCTCTAGTTTTTATCCTCTTATTAGTGTTCATGCCTTCAGCATCCTCGGCTCCAGGTTCTGGAATACCTTCCCTGCAAAACTCCAGCTCTGTTTCTTCCATTAAAACCTAACTCTTCAACTGAGTTTTGGCCATTCGGCGCAATATCTTCTAATATGGCTTAGTGTCATATTTTATTTGATAATGCTGCTTAGAAGAAGATTGAATCCTTTCATTGCGTTGAGGATGTTGCATAAGTTGTTTGTTCTACTAAATATGCAAACTGCAGCAAACAACATCCTAATGCACTAAAAATACGAGATAATTACAAGTATAATGACTTGTCACAATCGTTTGTTGCCCTGCAAGTACAGAAATTTACAATACAGAAGGAAATAGCTATTCAGTTCATTATGTATGTGCTGATTGTGAACAAATTCGCGACATGACTCTTCTCTCAGTTTACTTACTCCTTCAAAGTAAATAGAATTTTCTTTTAAAAGATGCATTGATCTCTAGCTGAAACTGTTACGATAAAGCATTCCGTACTCCAATAGGCAGCCATATGAAATTATTCCTAATCCCTTCCTTGCTCTGCCTGTCAGGATTTTGAAAGAATAATACCTTGTCATTGGTAAACCAATGAAAAGCAGGCTTTCCTTTTTCAATCTACAAAACCTTCCACGATTTAAATATCTCCATGAAGGTTGTTCTTAGCCTTTACTATTTCAGCAAAATTCTAGTTAATTAGTCTCCGCATTTTACAACATTTTCACATCCCTGGTATCAGTCGAGCAAATGTCACATAAACATACTTCAACTTTTAATTGTTTTCACCTACATTTTACACATATTTTAAGAAGATAAGAACATAGAAACACAAGAACAAGGAGTAGGAGGAGGCCATCTGGCCCGTCAAGCCTGCTCCCCCATTAACTAATATCCTGGTTGATCTTCTTGTGCACTCAGCTCCACATACCTGCCAGCTGACCATAACCCTTAATACCTTTACTGATTCAAAAATCTACCTAAATTTGCCTTAAAAAAGCAATCAAATGCTCCACTGAGCAGGGAATTCCACAGATTCACAACCCTTTGGGTGAAAAAGTTCCTCCACAACTCAGTCCGAAATCTGCTCCCTTTTATTTTGAGGCTAAGCCCCCTTGTTCTAGTTTCACCCACCAGTGGAAACAACCTTCCTGCTTCTATCCTATCAGTTCCTTTCATAATTTTATACGTTTCTATAAAAAAAACATCATTTAAATAATCATCCATTTCGCTGTTACTCCTACCAAAATGGATGATGTCACATTCACCAACCTTGCCCACTCACCTAACCTATCTTTATCCCTCTGCAGACTTTGCTCTACCTGTTCACTTTAGTGTCACCTGCAAATTTTGACACACTACACTTGGTCCCCAACTCCAAATCAATATTGTAAATTGTAAACAATTGCAGCCCCAACACTGATTCTTGAGGCACACCACTAGTCACTGATTGCCCACCAGAAAAAAACCCATTTATCCCTACTCTTTGCTTTCTGCGAGTTAACCAATTTTCTATCCATGCTAATACATTACCCTAATGCGGTGCACCTTTATCTTACACAGCAGCCTTTTGTGCAGCACCTTGTCAAATGCCTTCTGGAAATTATCATTATTACTTCACTGTGATACAGTATAACCATTTTCAGAAAACCCAAAATGCAGTCCTCATTTTTTGGGGGTTTAACCGAACTGTATTCATTCTAGCTCATATTATACACAATATTTCAGTCTTTCGGCCAGACGACACCAAAGAATTACATTGAGAACTGCTCATCATACTTCACCTCAAACTGCAGTGCCTAAAAGAACTCTGACAAAACTTCATTCTGAACCAGATGAAGAAACCTTTAAAACCTCACATAAAATACCTGACAGTTTGTTATGAATAGTACAGATACCAATAAACTACAATAATGCAAAAACCTACAAGGCTGCTTCTGAATAGATTCTGTTCCCAGTTCACTAAAGACCAACTTCAATTACACTTGCATCTATTTCAAGTACTACAAACTGGCTTCACTTTATTTACATCAGCTTTTGGTCAATATCAAACCTGTCTTTCCACTTGGCTATTGAGTATGTCAAAATAGCACAGATATTGCCAAAAGCAAATCAGCACCAACTTATCAAACCACACATCAGCAGCCTGCTCAAAGCACAATGATCCTTAAATCTCATTTGGAAAGTGGTAGAGCTTTTAAAAACAACTTCTAAACAAAACATTACCAGTTCAAGCAAGTTAAGAAATATTTAGAATGCATCAGGCCAATATTAAGGAATCTCTTACATAAAATGTCAACTGTCCTGACGCAGGCTTCCTTTGATTAATAAGCTACTCTGTTTAATTGCATCAACATTAGCTCACAGTGGAAATAGGTCAGATTTAGTCTGCCTTTCAGTTGACAGGCTTTGGACAGATTAACATTAATCTGACAAGACATTATCTACCTTAACCATTAATATGCAATTTAAACCGATATTATGAAAATGTCCAGTTGGATGCAAAGTAAACCTGAGTTTACAATTATCTGTCCACTGTGGTTAAAGGATGGACAATAAGTAGTGGCCTAGCCAGAAATGCCCACTTCCTACAAACAAATTAAACACAGAAACATAGAAAATAGAAGGAGTAGGCCATTTGGCCCCATGAGCCTGCTCTGCCATTCATTATGATCAGGGTGGCACAGTGGCTCAGTGGTTAGCACTGCTGCCTCATAGCACCAGGGATCCAGGTTCCAGTCCAGCCTAGGGTGACTGTCTGTGTGGAGTTTGCACCTTCTCCCTGTGTCTGTGTGGGTTTCCTCCCACAGTCCAAAGATCTGCAGGCCAGGTGAATTGGCCATTCCAAATTGCCCATACTGTTAGGTGCACTAGTCAGAGGGAAATGGGTCTGAGTGGGTTACTCTTCGGAAGGGCTGTGTGGACTTGTTGGGCCGAAGGGCCTGTTTCCACACTGTAGGGAATCTAATCTAATCATGGCTGATTGTCCAACTCAATAGGTGATACCTGCTTTTTACCCTTATCCTTTGATCCCTTTAGCCCCAAGTGCTATACCCAATTCCTTCTTGAAATCATTCAATGTGTTGGCCTTGACAGCTTTTTGAGGTAGCAAATACCACTGCTCTCTGGGTGAAAGAAATTCTCATCTCAGTCCTACATGGCCTATCCTGTGACCTTAGACTGTGACCTCTAATTCTGAACTTCCCCACCATCAGGAACACCCTTCCTGGACCTACCTGTCTCAGCCTGTTAAAATTATGCAGGTTTCCAACAGGTTAAAGAAAAGGAAGCAATCAAAATGTGTCAATGACCATCAATAAATTCATACAACTCAGTTTAGATCCAGCAACAATTAGTGATAGTCTATGAAACGAAACAAAAACAGTGCAATCTTCATGATTAGCATTTAGATTATTCAGTAACTGAATAGTCTGTATTACAAATGTAATTTTATATGAGGTGCAATCTACTCATTGCATTTCATGAAAATCAGTACATTGTTAGCCCACCATTTCAGGACTCAACTACTTTAAAAACTAACAGGAAGTCTCAGAAGATATCTATCTTAAGTATATCTCACACTAAATAGTGTATATATCTTTCTGGATACATCCTAAGCAACAAATGGTCTGAGCTGAGTTACAGCAGGAAAAGCTTTTCACAATAATAACTGACACCTGGGCATTAGAGATGTGTGTGTCAGGCTGATAGACCTTCTTTAATCTTGAGAGGAGTTCAACCTCCCCAGAGGATAAAGCAGTTGCCAAGACGAAAATCACTTGGGAAATTCTTCCTTTCAGAAAATTTGTTTGCAAGACACTCACCTTTCTGCAGCATTGTGCAGCCACATTCAGAAGTACATTCAAGAAACTCGGAAAGAATACAACAAAATACTGAATAGAAATTATACCACATTGAGAGTAACACTAACCCAATACAGGAAGGGAAGAAACAAGTTTCTTCTCTTCGTGAATTGTGATCTTCCAGTGAGCAATAATGACGACATTAAGCCAGGATGAAGGAGGCCTTATCTCAGTGAGCTTATTTTTCATAAAATGAACAAAAGGGCCTTTTGCTGAGCTGTAGATCAGAGTCATCAAGGTCTACAGCATAGAAAAAGGCCTTTTGGTCCAACCTTTCAAGCCCTTCCTGCTGGACAATGACCAACCAGTTTGGAAAAGTGATTTGTATCATTAGATAGCTGGCCTTGTTAGTTTTGTAAATTGAGTTGGCAATGATTGGTTTTTAAGTGGCAATTATTTACAAACCAGTCAATTTTCATCATTTTGCAGATTTCCCACACACTTGCAGGGCATCTTACCACAGAGCTACAGTATGCAAATACAATGCACATTTTTTCTTTATTCATTTGTGGGACATGGGCATCCCTAGTTGACCTTGAGGTGGTTGTGGTGAGCAGCCTTCTTCAACTGCTGCAGTCCACATGCTGTTGGGTTGACTCACAATGCGGTTAGGGAGGGAACTCCAGGATTTTGACCCAATAACAGTGAAGAAATGGCAATATATTTCCAAGTAAAGATGATGAATGACTTGGAAGGGAGTTTGCAGGTAGTGTTGTTCCCATGTATCTGCTGTCCTTGTCCTTTACCAATGTCTTTCAGGGAAGGAAACCTGTCATCCTCACCTTGTCTGCCTACAAGTGACTCCAGACCCACAGCCATATGGTTGACTCTCTTCTGCCCTCTGAAATGGCCTGGCAAGTCTAGTATGAATTGCTGTACTCAATGTAATCAAATGATTTCAACCAGATAACTGATTGAAATGACAAACTGTCGGTTACCTACCCCTCCTTCCCCACCGCCCTCACTACCCCATAACTTCCACCCTCCCCTCCCCCACGTCCATCTCCATCCCCCTGCAACTCCCACCCCTTTGAAACTAACATAATGAATGTGGTATGTAAAACATCAAAGAGGAACATTTAGGGAACAGGAACAAAAGTGTTAAAGGGTTTAGATTAGGTATGGAAAAGGACAAGGGAAAATAGAGAGTGAAAATTATTAATTGGAGGCGGCCAAATTTCAGGGGGTTGAAGACAAATCTGTTTCAGCTAAATTGGAATAAAATGACTGTTGTCTTTTAAGAGAAGGTAGTTTGGGTTGAGTTGAAGAACATTTCCACAAGGAGTGAAGGTAGGACAAGCAAGTCCAGAGTTCTCTCGATGTCAAAAGAAATGGATAGCTAGATGAAGTGGAAAAAGGTTGCAAAATTAACAGAGGAAAAATTGACGGCAAAGCAAAAACCAGGCTGAATACAGAAAAATCATAGTAGACGTGAAAAGGGAAGGAAGCAGAGAAAACAGAGATTATGAGAAGGAGGCTGTGATTGACTACAGAGAGTGAAGAAGGCTTTTGGCTTTCATTAACAGGGGGATTGAGTTTAAGAGTCGTGAGATCTTGTTGAAGCTCTATAAAACTTTGGTTAGACCGCACTTGGAATACTACGTCCAGTTCTGGTCGCCCTATTAAAGGAAAGATGTGGATGCTTTGGAGAGGGTTCAAAGGAGGTTTACCAGGATGCTGCCTGTACTGGAGGGCTTAGCTTATTTGGAGAGGATGACTGAGCTTGGACTTTTTTCATTGGAGAAAAGGAGGAGAAGAGGGGACCTAATTGAGGCATAGATAGAGTCGAAAACCAGAGATGGCAGAAATGACTAACACGAGGGGTCATAGTTTTAAGCTGGTTGGAGGAAAGTATAGAGGGGATGTTAAAGGTGGGTTCTTTACAAAGAGAGTTGAGAGAGCATGGAATGCATTGCCAGCAGCAGTTGTGGAGGCAGGGTCGTTGGGGACATTTAAGAGACTCCTGGACATGCATATGGTCACAGAAATTTGAGGGTGCATACATGAGGATCAGGAGTCGGCACAACATCGTGGGCTGAAGGGCCTGTTCTGTGCTGTACTGTTCTATGTTCTATGTTCTAAGGGATTCACCAGGTTGTTGCAAGTTCTGGAGGGTTTCAGATACGAACACAACCTGCTCAGCAGGTCTGGCAGAATCTATGGAGAGAAACCAGAGTTAATGTTTTGGGTCCAGTGACCCTTCCTCAAAACTGACACCCAAAATGTCAACTCTTATTTCTCTCCGCAGATACTTCCAGACCTGCTGAGCTTTTTCAGCAATTTCTGTTTTTGTTTACGATTTACAGCAACTGCAGTTCTTTTGGTTTTATGAAAACAGCCTGGATTGGCTGAGGCTGTTTTCCTTACAGGAGAAAAGGCCAAGGAGGGAACCTGACTGAAGTGTACAAAATTATGACAGGTATAGACAGAGGAACCAATTCCCTTGGTACAGAAATCAATAAACAGGTGACAGAGATTTAAGGTTAAGAGCAGGAAGTCTAAAGGAGATTTAAAGAACAATTCATCTGCCAGAGTGGGGTGGGTACATGGAATAAAAAGCCTGAAAATGTGGTAGATGCGCAAACCGTCAAAACATGTAAGTATTTTGATGGTCATTTGAAATGCCACTGCATATAAGGCTACGAAACAAGTGCAGAGAAATGGGAGAACAGCAAGAATAGCCGCTTTCAGTGCTGTAAAACTCCATGACGAAAAAAAAGAAACATTTGCTAGATCATTATTCTGAAATGGTTCAAAACAAAAGAGTACCAGTGTACTACAGGTCAAAGAGAAATCTAATTTAAACGGTAAAATATCTCCAACTCGGAAGTAATATATTCATTGTTACAAGGCCTGTGAGATTAACAATGAAATAGATTTTTTAATATCATATGGGGGAATGGATGGTATGAATTCACTACAGTTTTCAAAACAGCTACTTTAGAGTGGAATGTTGCTTATTCTAGTTAGTGCAACCCAGCAACATCCACATGACAAGCAAGCTGTCAACGTCTTCGATTTTCTTGGGGTTTATATTTTCCTAGCAGCTTGTTAAAGTTACATTTTGAAGAATCTGGTAATCAAACTCTTATTCTAGATTAGAATGGTGCTGGGAAAGCACAGCAGTTCAGGCAGCATCTGAGGAGCAGGAAAATCGACGTTTCGGGCAAAAGCCCTTCATCAGGAATAGAGGCAGAGTACCTGAAGCGTGGAGAGATAAATGAGAGGAGGGTGGGGGTGGGGAGAAAGTAGCATAGAGTACAATAGGTGAATGGGGGTGGGGATGGAGGTGATAGGTCAGTGAGGAGGGTGGAGTGGATAGGTGGAAAGGAAGATAGGCAGGTAGGACAAGTCATGGGGACAGTGCTGAGCTATCCTAGGTCATTTCCTCTGCCCTGAAACTCTTCAACCATGTCCTGAACAGCTCAGCACTATTGCCCTTTCCCTAAATGCCCAGAAGGCAGTTAAGAGTCAACCACATTGCTTTGGGTGTGGAGTCACATGCAGACCAGACCAGGTAATGATGGCAGATTCCTTCCCTAAATGACATTAGTAAACCAGATGGATTTTTCCAACAACCGTTAACAGTTATCGTTAGACTCTTAATTCCAGATTTTTATTGAATTCAAATTCTATTATCTGCCGTTGCGGGATTTAAAACCAGGTCCTCAGAACATTATCTGTGTCTCTGGATTAACAGTCCAGCAATTATATCACTAGACCATCACCTCCCCTTAGTCAAACTTAACCTTATGATACAATGATCACTATCACCGGAATGTCCTCCTGAAGAAGAAAGGTTATGATGAAAGGTTGAACAGAATTTGCTTATATCCATTAGTTTAGAAGAATGGAAGTTAATCTTATTGAAACATAAAATCCTGAGGGGACTTGAGAAGGAGATGAGAATTAGGGGACATAATTGAAGAATAAGAAGTCTCTTTTAGAATGGAGATGTAAATAATTATTTTCTCTCAGGGTCGTTAGTCTGTAAAATTTTCTTACTCAGAAAGCAGGGTAGGATAGGTTATTTAATTAATTCAAGGCAGAAGTAGTGGCATAATGGTCATAGTGGAAAGAAACATTTACTCCGAATCTTTACACACAGAAACGAGGAATACTGCAGTGAGTAACTCCCCTCCTTACTCCCCAAAGCCTGTCTATCATTTGCAGGACATAAGTCAAGAGTGTGATGGAATACTCCCAAATTGCCTGGATGGATGCAGCTCCAATCACGCGCAAGAGGCTTTACACTGCCTCGGACAAAAGCAGCTCACTCAATTGACCCTACTTCCACAAGCATCCACTCCCTCCACCACAGACGCTCAGTAGCAGCAGTATGTACCATCTACAAGACGGATTGTAGAAATTCACTCAACATCTTTAGACAGTAACTTCCAAACCCATGATCACTTTTATCTAGAAGGGCATCAGATCCATGGGAATACCACAATCTTCAAGCTCCCCCCAAGCCATTAACCATGCTGACTCAGAAATATATCACTTTTCCTTCAATGACGCTGGGTCAACACTGTCCCTAAGAGCATCGTGGTTCTACCTACACCACAAGGACTGCAGTGGTTCAACAAGACAACTCACTACCACCTTCTCCAGGGCAACTCGGGATGGGCAATAAATACTGGTTGCATCAGTAATGTTCACACCCCATGACTGAAAAATGAAATGTCAGTGGACGAGTCACAAAAAACCCAAGCTAATGCTCTGGAGATATGGGATTGCATCACACCATGGCAAATGGTCAAGTCTGAATTCAATATATTAACAAGTCTGGAACTACAATAGCCAACTTAATGGCGACCTTGTAGGATCCATTTAATGGAGAGTAGACTTGAAGGTAAAAATGACCTGTTCTTGCTCTTAAACTGATGTTCCTAAAAATATACTCTTCCCACTTCTAGTCACATCTGTCTCAGTATTCTGTGCACAATGGTGTCATTTCTGATGTTACATCTGAATGTCTACACCTTTATCAAGTTAAGTTAAACTCTCCCCAAAAACATAAGCAAAAGACAAGAAACTCAGTTCCAGTTCTATTTGGTGCAACCTGTCTGGCCTGTCCAGGACTCATATCCCCGTACCACGTGTGCAGAATTTTAAGCCCTCCCACATGCATTATCTTTCCATCAATGCTTTAACTTGTTTCAACTTCCTATTTCTATATCACTTGTGCAAATTACTGGGAATAATCTGGAATCATTCCTTTTAGATCAAAAGACCATCAGACATAGGAGCAGAAATTAGGCCATTCAGCCCATCAAGTCTGCTTCACCATCCAATTGTGGCTGATAAGTTTTTAATTGCATTCCACCTCTTTCTCTCCGTAACTCTTGATCCCTTTTACAATTAAGAAACTATCTATCTCTGTCTTAAATATACTTCATGACCTGGCCTCCACAGCCTTCTGGGGCAATAAATTCCATAGATTCACCACTCTCTGGCTGAAGAAGCTTCTCCTTATCGCTGTTCTAAAAGGTTTTCCCTTGACTCTAAGGCTGAGCCCTCAGGTCCTAGTCTCGCCTACCCATGGAAACATCTTCCCAACATCTGCTCTGTCTAAGCCATTCAGAATTCTTTTGAGGTCATGCCTGCCAAATACCTATCTTGCCCTACGAACCTGACCTTGAGAATTTTTTAAAACACCTACCCATGGAAACATCTTCCCAACATCTGCTCTGTCTAAGCCATTCAGAATTCTTTTGAGGTCATGCCTGCCAAATACCTATCTTGCTCACTAAATTCTTATATCAGGATTGCAGTCCTCTTCTGTCTGTACTTTCATTATCAAATGCCCTGATCAGCTTTCTGAGGTCAAACAATATCCAAAACAGATTAACCAGCTGTTCAAGTTGATCTTGAAGGAATCTGGTCAGGTGCTAAATAGGTGCAATGATAGGATTCATTTCACCAGTTGGTTATTACTGCACTAGTAATTCAAAACCCTGCACCACAAATACAGAAAATGGGAGTTAAATCTCATCATGGCCATATGATGACTTGAATTCGGTTTAAAAAACTCCTGGAAATACTAATAAGATTAGCCTTAAAACTGTTCAATTGTTATAAAATGTACTTGATTTATAACTGCCCTTTGGGGAGCAAAACCTGCAGTTTTAAATCAATCTGATCTTTTCTTGATTCAAGATCCATACCATGGTTATAGACTCTTTCCTCAGCTCCCATTTTGCGCAGCTGCACCAAGTAAATACTGATCTCCACTTCCAACTGCACTGAAGTATTAAATATTTCTTATAAGCCTCTCCTGGTTTCCAGGACTTTCTTGAGCTTCAACTCCAACACACAGGAATGCCTACTGCCTGTTTGGACTTACGCTGATTCCCACCTACAAAGAGTTGTCTGACTGCTCTTGGGACTTCTCTCCAAGCTCCAGTGACATCTTACAAATGGCCTTCTCAATAACACAGCTTAACAACAGCACTTTATTGCTTCCAGCTTGCTTCTGTCATCTCTTTCTCTCTCTCACACACACACATTGTCTCCAACTGACCATAACTCTTCGACTGCACTTCAGTAACCCTTCATCTATTTTGAATAACAAATTTAAAATCTCAAGCCCTGCCCTTATTCTTCAGCAGTACTGAATGTAACTAATACTTTGTAACGGTCTAATGTGACAATTATCACAGATTGTTGGCTTACGCAGTCCTAATTTATGCAAACCATACTCCTCACAATCCACCGAGATCAGTGCACTCCTCTCAATTTTGGTTTCTGTATATTTCCAACTTTACTTATTCCAGCACTGGTAACTATACCTTCAGTTGCAAAGCTCCAGACTACAAAATTCCCTTCTTTAATCTACCTTACTTTTGTCCATCATGGCACTCCTTCAACCTACTGCCTTGACCAAGTTTTGGTCATTTGATTTCATACCTCTATGCACCGAGGCGCCATAATGCATTATATTCTGCCCCTTGGGATGTTTTATTACAGTAATAAAGGCTTCATAAATTTAAGTTTTCATTATATCACTTACCACTTGTTAGTCGGAATTTGGATACTGGTAAGATGAAAAGATATTGTCCAGGTCTTTCTGCACTTAAACACAGACGACCTGAGGAGTCGTGAATGTGCTGAATATTATGCAATCATAACTGAACACCAACATGCCTGACTGACCATATGACAGTGAGGAAGATAATCTTGGACACTATCCTGAGGAAATCCTGCACAGATGTACTGGAACTGAGATGACTGACCTCTAAAACCACAATCATCTTCCTTTGTGCTACATATGATTCCAACCAATGGAAAGTCTCTTCCTGATTCCCATTGACTCCAGTTTTGTTCAAGTTCCTTGAGGCCACACTCAGTCAAATGTGGCCTTGATGTCAAGCACAGTTACCCTCACCTCACCTATTGAATTCAGTTTTTTTATCCACATTTGAACTGAGGATATAAAGAGGTCAGAAACTGTACAGCCCTGGGAGAACCCAAAATGAATGTCAGTACAAAGAACAAAGAAAATTTACAGCCCAGGAACAGGCCCTTCAGCCCTCCAAGCCTGAGCCGATCCAAATCTACTGTCTAAACCTGTCGGTCAATTCCTAAGCATCTGTATCCCTCTGCTCCCCACCTACTCATGCATCTGTCCAGACGCATCTTAAATGAATCTACCATGCCTGCCTCTACCACCTCTGCTGGCAACACATCCCACCCCCCTCTGTGTAAAGTACTTACCACGTGTATCCCCCTTAAACTTTCCACCTCTCACCTTGAAAACATGGCCTCCTGTTATTGTATCCTTCACTGTGAGAAAAAGCTTGTCTCTATCGACCCTGTCTATACCCTTCATGATCTTGTAAACCTCAATCAGGTCCCCCCTCAATCTCCTTTTTTCTGATGAAAATAAATCTAACCTCTCTTCATAGCTCGCACCTTCCATACCAGGCAACATCCTCGTAAACCTGCACCCTCTCCAAAGCGTCCACATCCTTTTGGTAATGTGGCGACCAGAACTGTACACAGTATTTCAAGTGTGGCCGAACCAACGTCGTGTACAATTTTAACATGACTTGCCAGCTCTTATACTCAATACCCCGTCCAATGAAGGCAAGCATACTATATGTCTTCTTGACCACTCTATCCACCTGTGCAGCAACCTTCAGGGTACAATGGACCTGCACTCCCAGATCCCTCTGCCCATCAACTTTTCCCAAGGCTCTTCCATTCATTGTATAATTTGCTCTAGAATTAGACTTCCCTAAATGCATCACCTCACATTTGTCTGGATTGAAATCCATCTGCCACTTTTCTGCCCAACTCCCCAGTCTATCTATATCTTCCTGTATTCTTTGACAGTCCCTTATGCTTTCTGCTACTCCACCAATTTTCTTGTCATCTGCAAACATACCAACAGTGCCCTCTTCCAGATCATTTATGTATATCACAAACAACAGTGGCCCCAACACTGACCCCTGTGGAACACCACTGGTCACCTTACTGCATTGAGAAACTCACTTCAAGTACAATAATTGCAAATGCTGTTTGATAGCACTGTTGATGACACGTTCCATCACTTTACTAATGATTGACAATAGACTGAGGGCGCAATAATTGGCAGGATTGGATTTATCCTGCTTCTGGTCTATTGTGCACAGCTGAGCAATTTTCCACATTTGTCTAGTAGAAGATGCCAGAGGTGTAGATATTTCTAAGAAAAACAGCTTCTCTTCCTTTCCCTGCTGTCAATAATTATTGCATTATTATACTTTTCATTGGCTTAAAAATGAAGGGCTTTTTCATAAGAGTATAGGAGGTCAAGTATGTAAATGTTCAGTGGAAGTGAAAGTTAGAGTACCAAGAACAAAACTCAAAGATTTAAACAGCAGAACATTGAAGATAGAACAATACAGCACAGTACACGTCCTTCAGCCCTTGATATTGTGCTGACCTTTTATCCAACTCTAAGATCAAACAAAGCTGCATATCCTTCAATTTACTTCATCCATGTGCCTATTCAAGAGTTGCTTAAATATTCCTAACGTATCTGAGTCTAAAACCACTGCTGACTATGCATTCCATGTACCCACCACTGTTATAAAGGTGTAGAGGTGTATGATACCTTTAAGAGAGTTGAAAAGCTAGCAAGGACTGACGAAGCACAGAGATTCCTGAATAAAGTTACAATGTAACACTTGGTCGAAACAAATAGCAGCAGCTGGGTTGCTGTGAAACAAAAACAAATTTGGCCAGTTTAAGTTATGCCCCAAGATACCAAAATTCAATCTGACTTGAATTTAGTATTTTGATTATATTAAAACCAATGAAACCGTCCAATATTTTGGGTGTAAAACCAGACATTTTGAACAGTTAGGGGGAGAATTGCCAAAGACCAACAAGTGTAGACTGCTAGCTGAAGAGCTCTCCAAAAGGTACCTGTCTGTGGGGAGTCTGCAGAGCAGAACATCAAGGCTAACCTGGAGGGAATCTCCAGAGGAAAGTCTACAAAGGAGAATCGGCAAAGCTGATTGGTTTTGAAAGGTGATTTTTTTTGTAAATCTTAATCGAGATTTTTTTTATCAGACGTGCATTAGAGAGTGGGAGGTAAAGATAGGTTTAAGAGAAAGGAATTGTAAATAATTGTTGGTTTTAATATTCTCTGTTGGACTTAAAGGACAAAGTTGTTAATTTTTACTTTAAATAGTAACCTCTGGGGCAGTTCTTTGTCTCTCGAATTTTAACAGGTTACAATACGAGGTGAATCTTTCCTGTGTGGCTGGTTTAAATTAGTAGATGGGTTTACTCCATGTCATAACACCACGCTTTGTGTAAAGAACCTACCTCTGACATCTCCCCTAAACCTTGCTCCAATCACCTTAAAAATTATGCCCCCTTGTGATAGCCATTTCTGCCCTGGAGAGAAAATCTGTGACTATTCACTCAATGCTTTTCATCATTTTGTATACCTCTATCAAGTCACCTCTCATCCTCCTTCGCTCCCATGAGAAAAGCCCTGGCTCCCTCAACCTTTTTTCATAGGACAGGCCCTACAGTCCAGGCAGCATCTTGGTAAATCTCCTCTGCACCCTCTCTAAAGCTTCCACACTCTTCCTCCAATAAGGCAACCAGAACCGAACACAATATTCCAAGTGGGGTCTAACTAGGACACTACAGAACTGCAGCATAACCTTGTGGTCCTTAAACACAATCCCTCTGCTAATGAAAGCCAACATACCATATGCCTTCTTAACAACCAGATCAACCTGGGTGGCAACTTTGAGGGATCTATGGATATGGACTCCTCTGTTCCTCCACAATGCCAAGAATCCTGCTTTCAACCTTGTATTCTACATTCAACTTTGACCTTCCAAAATGAATCATGACACTTTTTCAGGTTGAACTCCATCTGCCACTAATCAGCCCAGCTCTGCATCCTGTCAATGTCCCATTGCAACCTCTAACAGCACTCCACACGATCCACCACTCCACCAACTTTAGAACATAGAACAATACAGCGCAGAACAGGCTCTTCGGCCCTCCAAGTTGCACCGACCTGTGAACTATTCTCAACTCGTCCCCCTACACGATCCCAAAATCATCCATGTGCTTATCTCAGGATTGTTTAAATCTCCCTAATGTGGCTGAGTTGACTCCATTAGCAGGTAGGGCATTCCACGCCCCTACCACTCTCTGCGTAAAGAACCTGCCTCTAGCATCTGTGTTAAATCTATCACCCCTCAATTTGTATTTATGCCCTCTCGTACAAACTGACGTCATCATCCTCGGAAAAAGTATTTCACTGTCTACCCTATCTCATCCTCTGATCATCTTGTATGTCTCTACCAAATCCCCCCTTAGCCTTCTTCTTTCCAATGAGAACAGACCCAATTCTCTCAGCCTTTCCTCATTAGACCTTCCCTCCAGACCAGGCAACATTCTGGTAAATCTCCTCTGCACCTTTTCCAATGCTTCCACAGCCTTCCGGTAATGGGGAAACCAGAACTGTACACAATATTCCAAGTGTAGCCGCACCAGCATTTTATACAGTTGCAGTTCCAGGAATCAATCCCTCTACTAATGAAACCGAACACTGTATGCCTTCTTAACAGCACTATCAACCTGGGTGGCAACTTTCAGGGATCTATGTACATGGACTCCAAGATCCCTCTGTACATCCACACTACCAAGAATCTTTCCATTGACCCAGTATTCTGCCTTCCTGTTATTCTTCCCAAAGTGCATCACCTCACATTTAGCTGCATTGAATTCCATTTGCCACCTCTCAGCCCAATTCTGCAGTTTATCCATGTCCCCCTGCAACCTGTAACATTCTTCCAACTGTCCACTACTCCACCAACTTTAGTGTC